>NW_020799095.1:14708532-14745925 GCF_003259725.1 Athene cunicularia | reverse complement strand
CTTCCCGCCAAGCCACCGACACGGCCCCGAAAGGGGGAGCGCTCCGCCCGCCGGCCAGGGCTGGAAGTCCCGCACGCACTGCCCGCCTCGGCCCCTGGCCCTACCCCCTGCTGCAGCTTTGCTCCCTCCTCTCCGCCCCAGGGCCGGGAGGACTCTGCCTCGGGGCTTTCAGCCCCACACCGTCGAGCCACACCTGGGGTCTCCACAGTGCCACCGGCCTCCTTCTGCTCAGAGCCTGAGCCTCTCAGCGTGCCTGTTCTCATCCTCCCTCAGGTGGAGGCAAACCTTCTCCGGCTCAGACAAGTTCTGCTCCCTCAGCCTCTCCTTGCAGGCGCTGTGCTCCAGCCCCGGCCTTGGTGGCCCTCCACTCAACTGTCAACAACTTTCTTGTCCAGGACTGTGAGGGGAAGGATGACACACCTGGACGGAGCACAGTGATCGAGAAGCACCCTAATGAGCACCGAATACAGTAATTGCTTTTTCCAAGCTGCTGCCATGCTGTTGTTACATGCCCACAGCCTTTGAAACAGAGCTGCTACCCAGACAGGCAGTTGCCAAGCCAGGTCTGTGCAAGGTGCCCTCCCTCCCTATAAGTAGAGCGTTTGTCTTGGTTACATTTCAAAAAGTTCACGCTGTCTTGTTCCTGAGCCTGCCTAGGTGCTTCTGGACAGCAGCCCAGCCCTGATGCATGGCAGCTGCACCCCAGTATGGGGTCACACACGGACATGGCAACAGTGGGTCCTGCCCTCTCCTCCCAGACCTTGCAAAAGATGTTAAAATAGGCCTCCAGGCTAAGTGTGACCCATTAAGCTGCAGCTGTCTGAGCACAAGCACACGTTGAGCTTTTTTACCCATCTAGCTGTCCACCCACCTAGACTACAGAATCCAAGCACATACAAAAATAGCATGGGAGCCAGTGCCAAGCACCTTACTGAAGTTGCCATGGCATCCACTACCATCCCCCCATGCCTACCAAATCAGCCACTCTATCATAGAAGGCATCTGGTGAGGCACGATGGCACCCTTTCTAGACACATAAGCAAGACTGTGCCAAGGGGACTCAGTGATTTCTCCCAGGGACCAATTTCCTCATGGTTCCTCAAATTGACCTTCTGGGCTTTCCTGAATATGGGTGCATTTGTCTGGCTTCAGTTGTTGTGGACCCTCCTCACCCCACTCTAAGTACAGAAAGCAGCTGCTCCCAAAGCATCAGCCAGTTCTTTCCAGCACCCTCAGACACAGTCCAGCTGGTGTAAGATTTGTACAGGTTAAGTTCCCCAAAACAATCCCTTGTCATGATCCTCACCCGTTGCTGATAGTTTTTTTACTTGCCTTCAAGCACACAGTCAGGAAAATTGATGCAAAGGCAGCTCCGAGTACATTGGCATTACCTGTGCTCACATTCAACAACGGGCCTATGTGCTCCTTGTTCAGCCTCTTCAGTGTTAACATAGATTTTGAGAGCAACAGGAGATTCCACAAGCCCTTGTGTGCATCAACACCACCCTCACATGCCTTGGTAGCATTTCCAGTAACTTCTTTGCCGTGAACTGTTCTTGCTTCTACCATGAGTTTCCCAAGAAAGTTGTCAGGTGTCCCCTGTTTAGCCTAACTAGCATCCCAACTCAGCAACTTTTCCTATTTGGATGTGCCACTCTTGCATAGGGAAGATACTCCCCTTAAAAACGTGGCAGGTTCATTCACCCTTCAGTTACCTTCCATGGCACTGCACTTACCAGTTGCCCAAATAAGCTGAAGTTTGCTCTATGAAGTCCAAGGACTTGCCTTGCTCACTCCCTTCATGGTCTTGTGCTTCACTGTATGATCATGACTACAGCAAGAGTTGCTAATATCACATTCCTGAACACCTCTTCCTTGGTAATAGACATCCATTTGTGCAACACCCCTGGTTGGCCCATTCAGTGTATCTACCAAGAAAGCTTCATGGAATCTGGATTGCTTGCATCCCACCATGTAACCCTTCAAGTTGTCAAGGAGATTAATTCCTCTCCAAGAATGAGGATCTGTGATGCCATTTAGTTGCTAATTTAATCAACTTTCATCATGAGTAGCTGGTCTGTAATGCACCAACACATCATCCTCAGTTGCTAAGGATCAAAGGAGAGGCTTTCTCAACTAGTTATTGTTGTTATCCAAGAGTTCTATACATTCCACCTGCTCTTTTTACAGGAACAACCCTCCACCCTCATCTTCCCCATCTCTCCAGAAAAACATAATGTCATGTTTGTGGACCAAGTCTAGAACTTCACTTACCACCTTCATCGTAATTCCCCTTATTAGGCCAGAAACCTATTCAACAGCTCCTGGAACACCCTTGATTAATACTCAAAGTGCTTGAGAGCCTTCTGTCCAGTAGACACAACTACATTTGCTACACTCTGTCCACTTAAGAATTTCTCTCCCTAGTGTGTAGGCACAGAAAATAAATTATGTAAAAAATATATAAGCAAACACTAAGGAAGGAATTGGGGTGCTAACAAATTGCGGAAGACTTCTGTATTTAAGGCTGCTAGTGTGACAGATTAAATCTATTTGGAAGCACTTCCTCCATTTTTCCCTCAAGTGCAATCAGGGAATGAGAAAATTTCCTGAGTGGCCTCTGTCTGCAAGTTCTCTTAAGCACAACAATCAGCATTAAGCTAGTTGTCCATAGCCAAAAGCATAACGTCAAAACACTGGAAGTGGGGAAATCAAGTTACTTCTTTACCAGTGCTGAACTATGAAGCTAACACCAGCAGTGCCTTTTGTGTGGTGACTTCAGCCATCTCCTCCTTCTATTTCCTTTTGTATGTTTTGGTTTTTTCTTCTCCATTTCTTTTAATTGTTTAGTTTTTTCCTCTTTCCTTGTCCTTCATCATTTTTCCTCCGCTCATTAGTTTCTCTGGCTTTCTGACTGTGTGAGAAAGCAGCATGCAGTCACAACAGGGTGCCATGTAACTGAGCTGTTTTTTCTGATACTACTGTTAAAGCATATGGGGAAGGATTGGCTAAATGTGTAAGAAGAAATGAAGTGCAGCTTTCCATGTATTATAAACACTTCAAGTCATAGATGACTCCAGAAGGAGGATCCTGGGCCCCATACCTTGCAGACACCATAGGATTTGCAGATCACACCTCAGGTTGAACTGAAAGGATGTCTGACAACATTAAAGACTTCTGATGGTGCAAAGTCTTCTGAGATACAGAAAGGGTCATCAACACTAAGAAAACAGCATTCCTGGATGACTACTGATTGATATGAAGCAACAGTCCTGTGCAGATGAAAACTGTTCCAAATTAATGTTTACAGTGGGTCACACAGCACAGACCCAGGCACTACAAACTATCTTTCTACTACCCACTTCACATTCAGTAAGCTTGTCTGCAAGCTCAGAGCTATCAGATACAAGGTGTTTTGATGCACCATTTTCAACCTGGAATTCCTCTACTCCAGTGTTAAGTATACAACACACTAAGAACATTCCTGCACTTTTTAAAAAGACAAATTTGAATTAAAACTTTGTCCCGCAGGATTTTTGACATGAAGGTGTTTTTCTCTGACTACAGAAGTCTATTACAGAAGCACCAAATTAATTACCAGGATAGGATACACCTGAATAGGTGATAGTAGAGGTGTCTACATTGAAATTCAGTAAAAATAACATGGCTCAAGAGGCTGGTATCAAGGCACATAAGCTGAAACATACCATACAATCTAAACTGATGCTGTACATCTAAACTATTGTTTCTGGACTATCACTGAGAATTTCAGAATTCCACTCTGGCTTGTTAGTGTTCATATATTCTTAAAAAGCGCCATATGCACTGCTCCCTTATCTTGAGATTTGCCTCTCAGAACCATTCTGGTACAGATTTGTTATGACCTAGAACTTATTCTGACTGTAATTTCATGTGGTACTCAGAGGAGGCAACATTATTCCCATGAGAAATTTGATGAAAACACCTCAACATTCATCCTAAACATTTTAGAGTTTCTCATATACACACATACAGAACAATAAACTGCAAAACACAAGTGACTTGGTAATTAAATAGTAAAATACAGCTCTAACAACCATTTAACTATGAACAACTGAAGGACCTTACTGCTTTAAATCAACACCAAGATGATGCCCCTTAGACACTCCATGAGGGAATATTCATTTAGCTTCAGAGTTAAAAAGCGCTTTGATACATTTGTTTCTAGCCATCATCATCTCTTGCAGATCCACACATTTAGCAGTGCAGAGCTCTACAACCTTCTGTATCACGAGCAGGAGTGATCACGTTTTCCATTTGCACTTTGTAGTGTGGGGTGCAGCTGGGTAAGGCAAGTTCAATGTAGGTGTAAATTGCTACTGGTAGGGCACTGAAGAATTCTGCTTTGCCAAATAGCTGTACTGATTTTGGCATAGGCAGAGAAAATTACACATTGTGAAAAGCAGTGAGAAATCACATGCGCAGCATTTCTGTCTCATGCAAGGTGTTTCTAGTTGTGCCACTAGATAATCCCTTGCTTGGTTATTCCAAGTGTAATTTGAATAACCAGTTGGGAAGATCCACATACATGTAAGCCATTTATTTTTCTCTATGAAACTCAGTGTAATGTCAGTTAGTTTTTTTTCACTACAGACTCCAGTATTCAAGTTAACCACATCCCATCTTCCTAGTTTTGACAGTAGTATGAAAAATATATTTAAAGCTGATTTAGAACAAAATTTGTTTCCTGTCAAAAAGGAGACACCTGTAACATCACACTGAACAGGATTCAGCAAAACTTGTTATTCTGATTAACTTATTCAGAAATAGATACAAAAATACCAGTAAAGAAAATTGAGCTTTGTTATTTACCTACCACTCTGCATGTTTAGTAGTATCTACTGAGATTTTTATTAAGATGACAAAAGAAAAGCAAAAATGATAAAAACTAGACTACTTGAGGTAGACAAATCATTTATTTTCCTCATTTATTGTTACTGTTGAAGTTTCGGATCACCAGTACAAACTGCTATGGAACAGCTCACTCTTCCAAGATCAGACTTTATTTGTTGACAAATTACCTTTTTGATTTCTAGTTTATGTTTTGGGCACTATAGTAGAAAACACCTCTGTCTTACCAATGCAAAATATATCATTCCCCCTGTACTCACTACTGTTTCCACCTTAACTGGTACAAATTGGTATGATGGCTAGGGAAAAACATTCATTTAGTTCTGCCTGGCAATAAGGAATTGTGCATGCAGTCTGCAACCGTGGTAGTTTCACAAAAGGATCTGTAGCTGTCTGACCTGTGTCCGGTTCAGATTTGTTTTTCCAAGGCTCTTGCACTCTAAAGATCTTGAATATCATCGTTTTCAACAAGTCTGAGTTATCAACAGGCTGAAGCACTCAAGACGTAGAGGTGATAAGCTTGAGTGAATTTTTTTTTTTGATGAACTGTTTTATTATTGCAAAGAAATTATTTCAGAGTGTTATTCAGAACTAAGCCATAGCTTCTCAGAAACACCAGAAAAACCGCCTCCAAATCACAGAAGGCACCAAGGCTGAACAGAAAGGTAGAGAGAAGTTAAGTTTATATTGCTGCTAAGAAGAGATTCAGACCAGTCTCCTACTGGTGGTATAATCCTTTGTCTCAGCAGCACACAATCCAACCTTTGCTCAGAAGCAGTAGCTACTTTTGCCGTTTCAGGTTTCCAGAATAGGGAAGCAGCCTATGCACGCTTACATTCTCAGACTGGGTCACAATTTTAGCCCAATTAGTTACTGAAAATAGCTTGTATTTTATTTCCAAAGAAGAGTAACTTAAACATGACTCCTACCACTACAGCATTTTAATGGCACAGGAAATTTTTAACATTTTTTTATTCTTTAAGTGCTTCTACTTCTCATTTGTAGGCAACTACTAGGGAGCTGCAGAGGCTACATATAATTAAGAACCAATTCTCCATTTCAGAAGCTCTTTCTGAAAGCTGGTTTCTATAGTCTTGAAACTTAAAATACATTTATGGCCATACATTTCTGAAGAATGCACGTAACATTTGCGTGTAATTTTGACTTGAACAGTATCTGATAGGATATGCCTCTGTAGGAGGAAAGCTCTGACTACATTGAGAATTACTGACAGTTTTATCTAATTCATCCCCATTTATTTTACCTTTCTTGGATGTTTCAGTACACATCTGACACAGATTTCACATTCTCATTTCATTAATAGTTTTGGTTAAATCCAAGCTGCAGAAGAACCCTCTGAACCAGGAGAGAGATGGCCCAAAATGGCTGCATATAAAAGGCTGTTGGCCAGAGAGCGAGATTTATTGCTGTATCGAAGTTGGCACTAAAGCAGCTCTTGCTCTAGGTGATAAAAATGGTGGCCAGATTTTCTCTATCAGAAGAGCCAATCTAACCAACCATGAGAGAACCTATGACCTGTTTCAGATTGTATTACACAAGTTCTCTTGCATCTCTTCTCAAAAGTAAAAAATTGAGTTATATTACTTTTTGTAAGGTACTTCAAAAACCTACAAGTGAAAACCCTATATAAAAGGTCAACTAGTAATAAGCCAGTGCAGAAGGCTAAGTAAGACTTAGTGTGTTAACAAGAAACACTAAGTTACTGAAGGAGCTAGAACATCTTTTGCCTTTGTGTGGGTATCCAAACTACTCAGTACTATCAGTAAGGAGTCAAGATATGTACTCAAACATATTTCTTTAACATTCCAGAAGTTTAATAGAGCACTGTAACCAATTAATCTATTTTTCAATTTCTCCATTGCATTAAGCTAATTCACATACAAGGGAGAACAGTTCTTGAAACCTTTTATGGTTTAGATTTCTATCTACCAGAAACCTAGTGCCCAACTATACTAACAAGGTTAACAGAGCCTCATTAGAATAAATTTCACTAATATGAAAAAAGACTAGGCAACCAACACTTTAAATAATGCAGAAAGATTAAGGAAATTTTTAGTTAAGTCTTAAGCAGTCCATTACTTTTATAGTAGATGGATAGTTAAGATACACCCCAGAAAATAAATACTCCACAAATCTGCAGCAGCCCACCTGTTCCAATGGTACAAGCAGTGATTAGACCAGGCAGTCTACAATGTGTCACTACCTTAAGTTTATGAGCACTTTAGCCCTACTAGTCCTATCTTGTGAAAGTTTCGTTCATTCCTATCTGAATAAACACTACACAGATAGAGTCCCGGGAAATTCAGTACTTAATGCAATGATCTGAAAACTGGTACTTTTGGTAAGTACAATTTCCTAACCTACAGAATAAAGTATTTCTGGGTAGTAGAAGGGGAGAAGCAAGAACAGCTTGGTATAGGAACTTAACAGAATCTAAGTTACCCAAGTAGATACTGCTTTTAACTTAATGATCTGGATCACAATCAGACATTCCAGTCAAGGAACACTTGTCCCAATTCAAAAGCCACTTTACTAGTTTAACAGGAAAAACCGTTAAGATCCTTCAAAAAAAATACATCCCATGGCAGCCGTGATGCTTTACATGGCCCTCAGGCTGAGCTCTGGTAAAGGAAGGTAACATCAATTTCTAGTCAATTTCACATTTGTTATCAGGGAATTTTCTAGAAGAGGACACTTGAGGCTTATTAGTGACAAAGCGATCAGATCTGTATCTCAATGGATGCACAGGACTGAGATCCAACTCTAGTTCCCAGATAACAGCATTACAAGAACATGAAAGACACCACATGGACAGACACTGCAGTATGCAGAGCCTGGTTTACACTCAAATTAGTATCTCAGAAATTCAGTATTGTTGATATATTTGAGCAAGCTTTGATGAAGTCCCAAACTTAGGAAAGATGTTGTACAGACACCCAGTACATTCAGTACAAGGTACATCATGTGACATCAAGCAACAGTAATTGGGGCAAAGTGCCTTGAGCCTAGGAGGTCTGTGAATACACCCCAACATTTAGCACCCTTGGAAGTACGTACCTGCACAGGTGAGGCTATCAGGATGAAAGGGTAAAGAGTCTCAGGCAATTATTTATCCATTTGTGGCAGAAGAGAATCTAAAGATAAGGCACAGAAACCTTGGAAATCTTCTTTTAAAGCCAAGATCTTTATAGGCAAGTATGAGGAAAAGTTTCATACATGCTGCAACCCAACTGAAAATGCACAGCCAATCCTCCAGTAATTACGATTTTTCCGGCTCAGCAGAATTACATACAGATTCCTGACCTGCAGGTGAAAACTAGCATGCACACCTAAGGAAATCATTACTAAGTATGGCAAACCAAACTTGTGCATACACAGCAGCTGCATCTCCAAGCTAGTTTGGAAACAAATACATCACTGAAGTGTCCCAATGCTTACTGAATGAGAAAGCCGTAATGAATTCATTCTTCTCCCAAACTTAGGATCTCACACAAGTTGTACATGAACTGTATATTTTAAGTGTGCTAATACACCCAGAAGTATCACCTTGGTCTGAACTATCATACCTTTAAAGTTTTCTTTAAGAATACTCAGACCTTTAAGTCTTCAAACAGTGCTTTACCCTCCACAGTAAAATGTGCCAAGACTTTCTGGCTATCTTCGTTGCATACTGGATGAAATATAGCCAATACGATCATTCTTGGCAAGGGAGAATATGAACAAGGACAATGGTCTACCCAAGACTCCCAAGAGGCAGTATAAAGAATGAATATAAAGAAGCACTTTCTATACTAGATACAACTAGAAGTAACAGTTCAGGACAGGATTAGCCTTCTCCAAAGACACTCGGTTACCAAGAGACAAGCATGAGCAGAGGAACTACATATTAGTTCCAGATTTTGAAAACTATAAAACCATACTGATCTAGGCAGTTCCATTATGGAAGTAATTTCAGCATGCAGAACTTTATAATCCGTAACACAAGAGACAAAGCCAGTGGTATTGAAGAGAAGCCACTTGAACATGTGACATATTAACAAAATAACTAGTATTAGAACAAGGTAAATGTGGACTCAATACTCATTAGCATTTTTATACAGATACAATAAAACATAAGCTTGTTTGATGTTATCTGTACACTTAATGAAGGTGTTTTGTTTTTTTTTTTTTACTAACTGTAACAGGAAAAGCTCTTTTCTCCACTATTTTAGTTTTCTGGAATGGTAAGGTACAAAACCTGCTTCAAGTCTTCAGAAACACTATTCTGCTATGCAATGCACTTAGGGATCAGTATTTGAAAAATAAACCCATTAAGTTTCATCCTTGACATTACAGTTAAGTTCGTATATTTAAAATATATTTGTTGTTATAGGTAACATACAGTAAAAGAAACACTAATGACATTTGTGACTAGTCACAGCACTCCACTTTCCCTGCTAGCTCCACCTTCTCTTTATCACTACGTATGAAGCACAACAGACAGGATGAAAGAGCAGCTAACAGGATTCTTAAAATTCGGTATCACAAAATACAAGTTTTCAAACTTAGAAGTTTCCCAACAGGTCAACTCCCCATGTTATTTAATTCAGACCAAAGTAAAAATGAACTTTTCTCTTGAATCAGGCAAGAAATATCATGTCTGTTTCCCACTGTGCCTTGCAAGAGGTGCTTAACAGTCATTTCAGCCAATCCTCTTAACTACTTCTATGCTTAAAGACAGAATTCTGTTTCCAGTGATGTTTGAGATTTTTGCTTTCCAAGCTGAAAAGCAGTATTTCCAGAATAATTAATAGCACTATGCAAAATAATTAGCAGCACAATACAATTCTGTTTCATCCTTTGCTTGTACATGTGTGAGGGAACAGACTCGGCAACATGAATTTTTATAGTTTCTGAAGCTGCACATTACAGGCCAAGCAAGCTCGTTTGAGATAATACATCATCTGCTGCCCAAACACAGAGCCCTGCCACTTGGATTCAGAGACCACTGTAGTAGCTGAACTCAAAAGCTTCAGAACACAATCATTATTAACTATGTATGTCCCCTACATTTATAAGAAGAATCTTATTTGGACGGTATTTTATCATACACACTAGAACTTCCTCAATTTAGCTTGTCTGGACACAACCTGTGGCCTCAGGAGCTGCTTCTAATCCCGCATGCAGGACATTTTGGGCTCGTTAGTCAGCATATATACAGCACTTGAAGCTTAGTGTATTCACAACAAATACCAAGTACTTCTGGAGAACTCTAGGTATAATACATAGTTATTATCTATTACTGCGTTCTTTTTACACAGTTCCATCACAGGTTTGGGTTTTTCAAATACAGAATTTAAATTATTCTCAGAACACTTGAGCGTGGCAAAAAATCTGTTAAAGGATCCTAATGGTCTATGAAATAAGTTTGCTTCATGGTTTGGTTTTTTTTTAAGTAGCAGCTTTGTTGCAAATTAATGGATTGTTATTTAGGTTAAAACATTACTAAGTCTGTAAAGACAAGCATAAAAACATATGTGACTCATGCAGCAAATATAAACTCCTTTTATTTATAACTGCATTCTGTGATTGTGGCAAATTACTGTAGTACAGACTGCCTTGCTACTCCATTCAATATATACCAAAAGGAAGGATCAAAACCAAGATCAAAAATCCTGAGGCACAAGCTGCTAAAAGCTGAGCATGTTCTTGAGGATCTATTTTCTCACCTTTTTACTTTTCCATTTACAGACAGGTTTCGAATAATGACCTACAACACTGAACTAGACAAACCTTGGTCTGGTCAAGTATAGTAGATCTTAAACTAAGATTGTTTAAGGGTCACCACCAATTGTAGGAACTCAGCAAAATAGTACTTCAGTATTTTTTGCTTCCTGGGCAGTGCTTCTATAGTAAGATAAACAAATATCAAAGTGAACCCTATTTTTTTTTTTTATAGCCTGTACGCTGTTTGCTTCATAATACCCTAATCATAAAGTGTCATTTATATTGGAAAATGTCACCCAAGAAAGCAAAACATTTCAGCAAGCTCGTAATTCCCTAGGGGAAGCAGACACAGCAACTGAAAATTAAGTTATCCACAATTTCTGCTAGATAACCACCTCCCCCCCGTCCTCCAACCAATCTATTAAGGATCTGGTCCTAGGGAACACTGAAAACAGACAACACTAAGCACTAGTAGCAAAGGTAAACCACATAGCTGCATTCACATCCATTGTCAGTTACTGTGTTCCTTTTACAAAAAAAAGAGTTACAGAATGAGTATCCAAGTTTAAAGTGGTCCTTGTTTTTACTCATTTCAATCCTACCTCTGTAAAAAATGCAACAAAGGTGACATAATGCTTACATTCAGAATATACTGAGCTTTAAGTACCACTACAAGCTTTTCTTTTTACTATTTTGAATTAATCAAATTCTTGGGATTGTAGAATAAACTAGAGTTACCTGAAAGCAGGAGGAGGACCAGTACCTTTTCTACTTACACTGCTCTGAAAGTGTCAAGTGCACTTAAGGATTTGATTTGCAAACACAAGGAGAGGAACTGAAGAGAGTTATGAACAAACCAACAGGAATTTTTCAGCTACAAAATACATCAGTGGTTTAAACTTCCCTATCCTGCTTCCCTATGAAGTGCCCAAATCAGTCCTGACAATACACTCAGAACCAGTGTCACACCTGCTAACAAACCCTGCATTTCTGTCAAACCCATCAGTCATTGTAACACAACCTTTAGTAATCTAAACACTGTTTTCATTACATTTCTTACAGCTGTATTTTTAACACAGAAATTAATTAGTCTACAATAAGAACTGCTACATTCTACAGTGGACAGCTTTTATTGTAAAAAGGACAGACTATAGTGTTCAGTAAGAGAAACGTTTTATAAGTTACAGTATTTGATAGGTTTTTGTTAGCTTAATGCCCCACCTGCTGGCTGATGACTAAATTACATTGTGACAGTTACCAAAGAAGTCACATGTCTATTATTCTGTCACCAGCAGGTAGCTATACGCTGTCATGGCAACTGGTACAATTCTATGTAAAAGACGGACTGCACAGCTGGGTCCACCACAGTGTGAAGATTAACATACAGAAATAGAATCTAAATGGTTATAAAACAGACATTTGTCTAAGATTTTTAATATCCATCTGGACTGACCACATGGAAGTATTACAAAGCATAATGTGAATAAGAAATACTACAAAAACAGTGAATTTCTTATCTATCCTTAGTCTGTAAGAATTCCTACACCTTCAGCTGTGCCCAGCTCAGTCACCATACTGGGCTGTTATATTCAGGTATAGTTTCTCAAAAATGGATCAGAGTCTAGCAGAAGAGACAAAAGTCAAGGCTTATAATGTAAATATATTTCAATCTTATTCAAGAATGCCATTTGAAAGAACAGTTTTAAAGCTTGGCTTATTTTAAAGAATGCATACAGTCTACTGCTCAGTTTGTAAACAAACCTCCCTTAGTCAAAGGAGTTCTGTTTGCAGTTAGCACTAAGCCTGAGTTTAGGATCTGCTTAATTATTTGAAAAAGCATGACTAAGGGACCCTTCATAGGCAGATGGGCCTGTCATGTACGTCCATCCCCTCAAGCTCAGGGAAACGAGTCAACAGACACCTGCTCAGCTATGCCAAGACATTAAATGTTTCTGCAGTTGCCCGGAATTCACACAGGAATGTTCTTTTCCTGGACATACAAGCATCTGCTAAAACGTCAGTTCTAGGATTATCTTCTAGTTCAGTCCCGACTCCCCAGCTCAAGACTCCTGAACCTCTTGGAGATATTCCTGCATAGAATTAATTGCCTAGAAGACAGTTATTAGAAGCTGAACAAACAAGTAGCAAGGCAAGTCAAAAATCCCTATTCAGGCTTCCTTCACCCCAGCAGACACATTTAGTACTATCTCAGTGTTACAAAGCATGCTGTGGCATGAAATGTCACACAGCACAGCAGCTCCTCATTTTCTGGCAACCTAGCATTCTCGAGTGCTGTGCGCTTACAAAATCCCCAGAAAACACAGCAAAACAAAGCTGAGCAGCCCAGCCTTCACAATTTACTAACAAGCAACAACACTAAAATATAGTTTCTGAAACTCCACCGCTATTGATCCTTTTTATCTTTAAAAAAAAAAATCTATTTTTAAAACCTGTGAAGAAAATTGCACTTTTAATGAAACTACCACAGACCACCTAAGAAAATTATTTTTGAATCTGGCCGTTTCCTAAGTCAGCAATAACTGTTGCAACAGTGAGATAAGCACAAATGACATTCTATGAAAGCTATTGTCACATTCAAATAGGAAGATCACACACACTTATTCCCCTGTCAAAAATAGGTAACACCATCATTTACAGGATATGTCTTCTCAATAAAGATACGTTGCAGTATTTGTCCTCAGAAGAGATCCAGCAAGTAAGCTGCTTAACTACACACACAGATCTCTATTCTAGTGAGAAGTAGAATCAGAAGCAACCTCAATTAGCATTCCAAACATTTAGTGCTGTACCACTAACTTACCTGCACAAGCAAAGTATCTAACAAAAGGAGAAAAAGCCCACACTTTTTCAAGTTTTATTCTGGTATTGCAAACAAATCAGTTCTGCACATTTGCTCAGAATAAAAGGTAATTAACAGCATTAAGGCACAGTAAGGGAGATTTTCTTCCCAATGTAAAGTTCTGCCTATATGCTATGTATACATCTCAATCAATAATGTTTTCAGCTTGATTGCTGTCTGACATCTCTACCACAGTGACCCTTTTCTGTAGCCCTGAGTGTGAGAGACATTCAATGGCTATGGTGAGAACATCTGTAGCAAACTTGAAATCTACCTGCAAATTACAGGGCAGCTGCTCAGTTAAATGGGGTATTGTCCTACAAATCCTGATAAGCCTGAAGAGGATTTTCTCCCAGTAATTAAACACACTACCATCAGAGATTTCTACCCTAGCACATAAGACAGAGAAAGATACTTCAAGGGTATGCCACAGAGCTTTGCAGGGAGAAAAATCAGACAGACCAAAGCCCAACTGGAACTTAATCTGGCTACTGTGGCAAAAGACAGTAAAAAACATTTCTATAAACGCATTTACAACAAAAGGAGGGCTAAGGAGAATCTCCATCCTTTATTGGGTGCAGAGGGAAACATAGTGACAAAGGATGACAATAAGGCTAAAGTATGTCTTGCATTCTTTGCCTCAGTCTTTAATAGTAAGACCAGTTGTTCTCCAGGAACCCAGCCCCGAGCTGTAAGGCAGGGACAGGGAGCAGAATAAGGCTCCACAATCCAAGAGGAAATGGTTAGCTATCTGCTACACCACTTTTGACACACACAAGTCTATGGGGCCAGATGGGATCCACCCAAGGTGCCAACCAAGCTGCCAGAAACACTCATCAAGACACTTTCCATCATTTATCAGCAGTCCTGGCTGAGAAGGTCTCAGTTAACTGTGTGACACAAATCTACACCAAATGTGACACATCTACAAGAGCCAGGAGGATCAAGGGAACTATAAGCCTGTCAGTTTGACCTCAGTGCCAGGGAAGGTTACAGAGCAGATCACCTTGAGTGCCATCACATGGCATGTACAGGACAACCAGGCAATCAGGCCCAGTCAGCATGGGTTTATGAGAGGCAGGACCTGCTTGACTGACCTGAACTCCCTCCCTGTGTGACAAGGTGACACAGTGGATGAGGGAAATATTGTGGATGTTGTTTACCTGGACTTTAGTAAAGCTTTCAGGTTTCCCATGGCATTCTCCTGGAGAAACCTGCTACTCATGGCTTGGATAGGTGCTCTATTTGCTGGGTAAAAAACTGGCTGGATGGCCAGGCCCAAAGAGTGGTGGTGAACAGAGTTAAGACCAGTTGGTGGCTGGTCACAAGTGGTGCTCCCCCAGGCTTAGAACTGGGACCAGTTCTGGTTAATATCTTTGCCAATGATCTGGACAAGGGAATCAAATGAAACCTCAGTAAGTTTGTAGACACCGAGTTGGACAGGAGTGTTGATCTGCTTGAGAGCAGAAAGGCTCTACAGGGGGATCTGGACAGGCTGAATGAATGGGCCAAGGCCATTTGTATGAGATTCAAGAAGAATCAATGCCAGGTCCTGCACCTGGGTCACAACAACCTTGTGCAATGCTGCAGGTTTGGGAAGAGTGGCTGGGAAGCTGCCCAGCTGAAAGAGACCTGGGAGTGTTGGTGGACAGCCAGCGGAAAATGAGTCAGCAGTGGAGCCAGGTGGCCAAGGCAGCCAATGGCATCCTGACTTGTTTCAAAAATAGCGTGGCCAGCAGGACCAGAGAAGTGATTGATTATTCCCCTATACTCAAGCACTGGTGAAGCCACACTTCAATTTTTGGCCCCTCACTACAAGACAAGACACCGATGTGCTGTTATTTCCAAAGACAAGCAACAAAGCTGGTGAAGTGTCTAGAGCACAAGTCTTATGAGGAACAGCAGAGGGAACTGGGGAAGTTGAAAGAAGCTTGTAGGGAGGGGGGGTACTGACCTCTCCTCCCAATTAAGAAGTGATAGGACAAGAGGGAACAGCCTCAAGTTGCACCAGGTGTAAAAGGAATAAGCTTTCAGAAAACTCTTAGAATATTATTAATAGCAGGAATAATTAACATTGTTTTATAGGTTTAACTAATAGAGTACAGGTGCTCTAGAAACAATACTGGCAGTTCAATGCATATACTGCTCATTTGTCCCCTGTACAGACCTAATCATGGCTGCCTTAAAACCCAGTCAAGCTGAATTACTAAAAATTTATTTTAGACATTAAGTTTTAGACATAACAAGAAATTATTAGCTTGGGGTAAGCAATTTAGAAAGGCTAGGTAATGAAAAACTAGACATATTTTAAGTATATGTTAAACAGAGTATTTTGGGTCTTTTTCAGAAGTCTAAATGTGAATTATAATTAATATTGTTCAGAAGATAAGTAACCATGATGACCGAAGACTGCATCAGTGAACAGTGGCATCAGAAGAATTGGAACAGAACAATGGGAATTAGCAAAATTGTGGAATATAATGGACTTCCTAAAATTAATAAATTTAGAGTTGAAAGTACCCAGGAAATTAAAGATTCTTTGTATTCCATGTTATGTAGAATCATATATATAGAGGCCACTTTTTATTAACTAGTGCCACTCACTGAGGTGATGGCCCAACTCCTGAGTTGTTAATAAAAGCAAGCCTAGAGGTATCCACAGTCTGGTGAAATCCTTCAACACCAGGCTAAGTTCAGATTAGGTTTTACGAAAAATTTCTTCACCTAGTTGAGTCACCATCCCTGAAGGTATTTAAACAACATGCAGATATGGCACTTAGGGACACAGTTCAGTAGTGAACTTGGCAGTGTTAGGCTTATAGCTGGACTCGATCTTAAAAGGTCCTTCCAATCTAAATTACTCTATGATGTAGCATATGGACTCTGACCAACACATATTCCGTTACCTGCCTTAATATCCTCCTAAAAGCCAGAGGTAGAAGGGGGCACCCATCCCAATTACAAGCATTCCTAAAAGATTACTCCACCACATGCATGTAGGATCCCCTTTGCATATTTTAAGAAAGCCATTTATCATGCTTGTCATGATGCACAGAAGCCATTAGTCCTGTTTTAATAATTTAACTTTCTACATCAGCTTAAAGCCAACCTATGGCAAGAACTGTATGGCTGCACAGCTCAATCACGTATGACCACATGAACTGCTACAGACCAAAACTTTGAGAGAGGCGATTCTCCCCCTCTACTCCACTCTAGTGAGACCCTATCTGGAGTGCTGTGTCCAGCTCTGGAGTCCTCAAGCACAGGCAAGACACAGACCTGCTGGAGCAGGTCCAGAGGAGACCACAAGAATGACTGGGGGCTGGAACACCTCCCCTATGAGGACAGGCTGAGAGAGCTGGGGTTGTTCAGCCTGGTGAAGAGAAGGCTCCAAGGAGACCTTATAGCAGCCTTCCAGTACTTAAAGGGGCTACACGAGAGATGGGGAGGGACTCTTATCAGCGGGTGTATAAGTAGAATGAGGGGTAATGGTCTTAAACTGGAAGAGGGTAGATTTAGATTAGATATAAGGAAAAAGTTCTTTACTGTGAGGGTGGTAAAACACTGGAACAGGTTGCCCAAAGAAGTTGTGGATGCCCCCTCCCTGGAAACATGGGGATGGCCCTATCCCCCAAACAAGCCAGGTTGGACAGGGCTTTGAGCAACCTGATCTAGTGTGTCTCTGCCCATGGCAAGGGGGTTGGACTAAAGACCTTTAGCGGTCCCTTCCAAGCCAAACCATTCTATGATTTTACAGTTCTAAAAACCAATTTCTCCCAGGGAAAAAAGTGAACTACCTCTATTAACTGGTGGTTCTAGTCCTAAATTGTTCTAGATAGACTTTGCAAGAAGTCTAAGAACTCCTTGAACACTCATTCATGGTGTACTAAAGGAACCAGCACAAATAAAGGGGAAAAAACATTTGGTTGTTTGTCCTAGCCAAAAAAGGCACTACTGAGCACAGCATTATTCCTCTAAATTTAAGACAGAAAGCATTAGTGGATAAAGCCAGACTTACCTTGAACTGGGTAGGGGAAGAGAAAAATCAGCCTCCTTGACAGTTCAAACAATACATTGAAATTTGAACACCTGACTACGTAAGTACCAATAGAAACAGTTTAACAGGTAAAACCCTAACAGGGCATGATTACAAACACACCCCAAGAAGTGTAGAAGAGTACTGCAGACCCATAGGTAGAATACCGTCTTACAAGTAGTACCCCTAATATTCCACTGCATCAGGAACATACTGACTGATTACAGCATGTATCTTTACTGGACTATGTATTCAGAGGTTTTCAGAGAGGTTTTGTGATTTTATTTATGGTCCTAGTCCTAAACAGTTACTGTATGAATAAAAATCCTTAACTTCAGCTCTGACATCATATTTTAGAGCAATGTATCTTGAAATGTAAAACCTGTCCTCCTCATTATTATACGTACTAGAATCTCCCAACCTTAAGTTAAAAGAATTAACAACCCTTTTTCATGTTTGTCTTGAGCACCAAGTACACAGACGTTCACTCCAGAACTTCTAGAAAAAAAACCTTTGTATTCAGTCACTAAAGCCGTAACAGTCACTGGAACAATACAAAGGCCTTTGTAACCTCAACTAGTGCCATCTTAAAGAAAAGAATTACAGTGAAATTCCACTTCAAGAAACTTTAAAGTGCCATTCACCTCAGAGTAGAAAAATTAATAAAGAATTCATCTAGATTGTAAAGCTACTTAAGCTTTTTCTTGAAATATAGGTTTTATCTGAAAAAGCTTTGATAGTTTCTCTTTATAGCATGAAATCACTTTTTTTTTAAAAAAACTCTCAGTTACATTGTAAGTTGCAAACATTCAAGCTTTTAAATTACACATCTATCCTAAAATACTGGTCTACTAAGTCATTCCTGCAAGAAACAGAGACTGCATACCTTTAAAGGACTTCAAAAATCTGTTCCATTAAGGTATGCAAAAGAAAACCCTGTGAAATACAGTTACGGGAATAGCCTTTTGTTTCGTTGTAGCATTCAAGGATAAGATCACCTTCTCATAAGACAGAATTCAGCATCTTGGTTTAGCACACAAATACCTAGAAGGAAAAAATATTTCCATTTTGACAGGGAATTAGTGTCTGTGCCAGACAATCATTCTAATGGAGATCCAAGAATACCATCTGGCTGGCTGTCTTATTCCAAGAATAATTCTGTCAGGTGGCAAGGCTAGTGAACACAGTATGAAAAGGCCACAGCACCAAAAAGCTCACTGGGACACTTCAGGTAAAGAAATATAAAACAAGCAAGTGTCATTCTATAATACCACGCAAATGCAAGAATTTAATGTATTTATCTTGTCTTAATCAGTTTTCTTTTGACAAAAAACCTTTATTACTATTTACAGGAGAGACTTGCATGCTTTGGGGTCCCACAGAGACTGTATGTACTCTGTGCAAGCAAAGGCAGATCCACAAGAACTCCCTACTAGCTCACAACTAACACAGTCCACTTGATTTGATAATACAAGAGGTATGAATTTACAAGAAGCTCCAATTGTGCACCTATTTTGGAAATGCCTTCAGCTACAGCCATATTAAACAGATGTTTCAACTTTCTGAAAGCAACACAAAAGAGATTTACCTACTGTTTCTGTGTTATGCTTATAGGGTACTTCAAAAGAACATTTAAAATGCATGTTCTTAGTTATAACTTGTGTCATAGCCAGTAAAAGTAACAAGATGTACAATTCCCAGATGGGAATAAAAAAACCTAAGTTTCCTTAGGGTGAGAAATGGCTAACTAAGCCAGGACAACATCATCTAATGGAACAGAAAATAAATGGCGCTCATAAGGCCTAGGCTATGCATTTCACTGTGATAAGCCTTCTCAGCATGCTTGCAAGAACAGTTCCTATCTAGCACCACCATTTCAAACATACTGAACAATCAACTCACTCAACCAGATGGTCTTATGGGTAACACTTGGTCAAATAAACATAAAATATGCACTCTATGTAGATATCTTCTGTTCTATCTCTTCTTTTGGTGTTGACTCTTCAATGAGAAGTACACATAGGCACTTTGTGTTTTCTTACAGCTCAAATAAAGCCTCAAATACATCCCAGGGCAATCAAGCCAACTACAACATTAAGCCAAAATGAAATCTGCATTTGCAAAGAAACAATTACCTTTATCAATAAACTGACATCACAGCTTTAACAGCCTGAGTAGGCTGCTTAGGTACATGCAGAACAGTCTGAGCAGAGGAAAGGTAAACTGACCTGAAAAAGCAAAGCTGTTAATATTATCAGAACATCAGTACAACTCTGCATAAAGTGGCTCAAAACCTATAATCATTTCTATTCTCCCCCTGCCCCCTGAATAAAGTTTCATCCAGAGCACTCCCAAGAAGCAGTCCTTGAATATTTTCCATGCTGCAGCCATATTCCCTTAGATGTCCAAGTCTGCAACAACTCAGTTCCCTTGTATACATTTCACTAACATCTACTTCTGGGCAAGTCTTTTCCTAGCCATTACTACTTCTAAACCTTTCGGAAATCTGCAGCAGAACATACAATCTTATCCAAACTCATGTATACATCCTCAACAAGTGAGGCATGTCCTTTTTTGTCTGAAGAAATTGAGGTGTTGGGAGTAGGATGAGAAAAGCAGACTAGGACCCAACATGCAAGAATGAATACAGTTCTCAGTTCTACTCTTTCAAAACTGCAGCTGGTAACAAGAAAATTACGTTTGTTGCTACAAAACTGGAATTCTCATACAGGGCAATACATTTTTAATAGCATCAACAAGTCTTTATTATGCTCCAAGTCTTTTTCCAAGATAGTTTAAAATTAACTGTAGTATTATATTAGCATGTCACCAGAAATCTGGGAAACCAAAGTCAAAATAAAAATTTGTTTCAAATTACATGACTAAAATCTACATAATTATTAAAATAGGCTTACAGATATTCTTTGATTAACCATTTGCATGACATTAAGGCATATTTTAAAGGCAGTATTTCCTCTCACAATTTTAACATACAGGTGTTGCTAAAATTTTTCAAGTAAAAAGTGTACTCTGAGTAGCCAATACAGCTAATTCGTGCATCTTAAATTACATATAGGAATTTTAGGATTCTCTTAATTACTTTCCCAAAACCAATAAATGCTCACGACTGCAGGTACATAAACTGTCATTCAGGAACGTAACCACATTGATTAGGTAGTCCAAAGACAACCAGGACTTAAGGGCTTCAGCTAAGTTACAACTTAATCAGTGGAACAGAAGACATCGAGAGCTCAGTTGTAAAATACAAACTCTTGGGCAAATAACTGCTGCCATTTTTAAACTTCAAGAAGTAACTGGTCAGTATTAGTCAAATTGTGGTTTAAGAAAAACTCAGTGTAACATACAAACTGTACCTTAAAGCTCAGAAGAAAATCCACATGCATCAAAAACAATGTGTTTTTCCTACATAAAAACTCTTTAACATTCCAGTTACCAGCAGAAACATGCAAGCAATTAATAAAACCTGGAAGTTTGTCAACTTTTAACTTTAAACTTCAAGCTACTCAAGCAAAAACAACTATCAAAACAGGTAGAACAGGAACACAAACTTCAACTGGAAGCAACATTTTGAAAAAGGTTATACTGCATACATTGCTCAACTGAACTGTAGTAACATCAAATTAATGAATTTAGATACTCTTAAAGTCTTTGTTCATCAAACACTTTTGAGTACTGCTCTTCCTCTTCTGAAGTGATGCACCTTCCTCTCCTAGATTGACACAGGAGAAAAGATGGGAAGACAATTTTTTATAGGTAACAATCAGAATAAAGCAACTGAAGTTTCATGAAAAGTATCTCAAGACATTCTGCACTCTAATTTACCCCCCTCCCGAACTGATAAATACAGCTTCTGTATTTCTGTTTCAGAGTATATGTGCCTAGTTCATGTGTCCGTCCTTTTAAAAAACAGCAGTCTTATAAAAGATTAATAAACAACAGAAATTAAACATCACTTGGAATGGAATCAGAAACTGCAATTCTACAAAGACTGAAAACACACACAGCAAAAATATGATGACCTGCTACCAGTATGGAGTAGTTTATTGATTAAAGCATAGGGATTTACACAAAGTATGAAAAGCTGCCATCCACAGTGGGTACTTAACTGGTGTAAAGACTATAAAAAGGCTCAAACTCAACATCCTACATCCAAACCAGGGAGTAACCCACTGTCCTTTCAATAATTGTCACTGAGGAAAGATTAGTAAGCTTCATGCTCTTAAGTGTCTGTGAGTTGATTGTTAAGCAATTTTTTTATGCAGTCTTGATTAAATCCACTCAGAGCTGGACCCATACATCCCAGAGCAGGTACAAGAAAAAAATTCAAATGGCATTCTAGATATGAAACCCTTAATCTTTATGATATCTTGCAGGTGAACAAGTTGAAGGTCAGCTGTAGTTTAGGATATGATTTTTGCTTTCACTACATACCTTAAAGTAGTCTTCCTGCGATACAAAGGTGTTCCTCAGGCGGCTCTCAGGATTAAACAGACAAGATACTGCTGTTTGTATGCTTCTGTCCACAGACTTCTGAAATACAGTTATACATCTACAACAATACTGATTTTCTTAGTTAGCCCACTACTAGCAGTGTGGGTCTCACTGTTTATTTTGCATTCAGGATTCCTCTCAACTGCCTTATTTATGTTTTCTGAGCTCTTTGTCTTTTTTAATCTTTTAATGTTGGTAGCTCATTAATACCCTTAGATGTTACAACATAAGGATTCTAACAGTGACATCTCAGTTCAGCTGTGAAATAGGATGACAGCTGAAAGTCTCCTTTCAAAATTGAATTCAGTGCAAACTGCTGACCAAACTGGGATCACCTTCCACAAAAGAAAGTGAACAAGGGAATAAAACATTACCAATTCATAGGCTTGACGCTTAAAATAAATCTGTGTAAGACAGCAAGCAGCGCTACCTAACCAGCTTTTTCAGTACCTGAAATTTCCCCTGTAATTCTCAGACTAAGTAAAGCCTTGTCACTTAAAAACATTATTATACTTAACAAAGCAGAACACACATTTTATACAGCCCTCAGCACTACAGACAAGCACTAATAATTTCAACAAAATGTGAAGCTTCTGACGTTGTTCACAGAAAGATACAGTAGATGGAGCAAACTGTTTAATACAGCAACTCTAACCTTAATTTCTAGGAGACCTGTCAGAGGCCCTCTTTACTAAACCACATATGCAAATTTCTGTGAATAGGATTGACAAAAAGCATTAGAAAGCACTTACCTTTTGTGGACTGTTGGCAGACGACTGTGCAGGCTCTGGAACAGCACATTCTGTCTGTATAAATTCTGGATCCTCAGTGCAGTGATAGCTTACTGAAGTATAAACCTGTAATTTTTTTAATATTTCAGTAACACTAGGAAAATGCACACAGTTGTGTTGTCACTGGTCCTCACCTATCCATAAGTATGCTAACTTTATCTTCACACTTTCAATAAAGTTTCATGATATCTTGATCCATTAAGACAGTTCTACTTTCTTCCAAAAAGCATATATTCTAACATCTTTCCTGCCCACTGTAATCACTCTTGAGATTTAGCTCCCCAACCTATTTCCTCCATGTATGGGTTTTGCCATCAAGCACATTGAGCAATGAAGGAATTCACTGAGAATTTGAGACAACCAGCACATAACTTCAAGAAATTAAGCACTAAAATCAAATGAAAGAGGAAGCAAAACATCTACTACTGCTGCCCTTCCAAGAAGTTGCTTCTCTCTGTACAGTTCCTTTCTTGTTTGAAGCTTCCTTCATGCTAATTAATTGAATTTTTTTTTAAGATGTAAAATGGTCTAGAAAAGCACAAGCCATTTTACAATTATTTTTTTTTTTGAAAGAAACCTCTCCCTACTTCTCCCTGCTTACAGTACAGTGGTAACCCAGTGCATAGTTTAATTACAATAGCAAAGAGGCTGATAAAGTAGTTACTTTTTATGGAAGCACCCTTCCAGAGAGGACTGGCAGCTTTTACAGCCAATTTTACCAGTATCAAAAACAAGGTTAAGTACTATCACTTTTCAGGGGCCAAATTTCCCCTCCCCCCCTCAAATTTGTCAGGTTTACACAGACAGGACAGTAGCTATCAGTTTCTTGCAACACCAGTCTTAAGGATGCTGTTTGTGACTATACACAAGGTGTGCCACCCAGCATTCTCAAAAGCCCTTCAACACCAGAACTGTAATTCCAAGCTGACAATACTGGGAGAGGCAGAAGCCTACAATGTTAACAGACTATTCCTTTCTGAGCACCATCCCAAACCATCAAAAAGGGTATCATCGTATCTGACCTCATCACAGTGTAGGCATTCCATTTATGCATGGAATTGTGATTATCCACCAAACAAATACGTAGTTATAAAGCAGTAGTCTGAAGGATGACATTTCCTATCTCCTTACATGCTTGTCCTCAAACAATCTGGTGAAGAATACTTAAGAGTGGCTTAACTGAGATACTTCCAAAAAATTCTCTGCTCATATAATTGGGTTTAAAATGTCTAATGAGAACCATGATGCACACCTACTCTAAAAACTTTCTGGCTTGCTACCATTTAATTGTTGTGACATACTACACGTTGATGGATGGTAGTCAACAAAAATTATTTCAAGTCACAGGGTAACCAGTATTTCAGTGACTTCTGAACTCTATATTTAGTCTGTTTCTGCCCCCATTAAGTAAAGGTAGTTCTCACTAAAAGACACAGACTATTCATGGAAACTAAAAGGCTGCTTCTCTGCCAAGAAGTTGAAAACAAAGCTTAGTTCATTAACTGAAAGTGAGCAGAAAGAAAAAGTATTGTTTTAATATGATCAGATGCTTGTGGGCAGCAATATACATGTACAAAGTTCAATTTTCTTCATTTTTTCCCCATTTACCTTCCACAAATTCTACAGACATCTGCTGGGAATTAGCTTGAAAGACTACTGTTCAGAAGAAGATTAAGTATTACAGCTTTTAAACACCTAATAGGAACTGTACTCAATAAATACAAGATTATACCCAAAGGAACCTAAAAAGCCCTAAAATGCAAGTTTAAGTTCCAACACTTCAAGAAATACATAAGATTTTTTCTTCTCTTGTGTGAAGTCACAGAAAGCAAGTAATTTCTTTAGAAGCCTTCAGCACCATCTACAGTCTACAGTAGTCTGGCAAATAATTTAAAAGGCTGTTGAAAGGAGCCAAAAAAATAATTAGTACTTGCAGAGCAGAGTATATTGAGGCTTTTTAAATTTAAAAACAAAAATTGGAACAATAAGCAGTAACATTATACAGATCTTTTAAGTCAGGATTGTGTATCAGGTCACAGTTTATTTTTCCTTCAACTTTATGAAAAACCAATTCCATTCACGTTAAATTTCCAGAACTCTGACCAGAACACAGAGTAATGCCACAGAACAGGTAGTTCTGTTCTGCCAGGCAGCCCCCCTGAAAAAGCACCATGTCAGTAGGAAATCCTAAACAATTACCTACTCTTATCAGCAGCTACAGATTTGTATAGACCAGATTACATACAGAACCAGCCACACAGTTTGACTTTAAGTATTAAACTGTGAAAACAGTGTGCTAATTGAGAAGCCAGAAGCTTAACTTTGTAGACTTACCGGAGGCATAACATAATTTCTTTGCTCCCCAGCAAGCCATTGTGGTTGAACCTTAAACAAGAATTGGACAAGAACCAGCTTTTATTGATTCACTTCCAACACAGACTCTTTAAAAAGCCACCATTTATAACTTTTCATGTCTGGATTTTTCATTAAACAGTAGTTAAGAAGTCTTCTGTCCAGCAAGATAGCTTTTTCATGTGTACCTCATGTAGTCTTCAACACAAAGTCATCCTTACCACAAACTCAACTTCCTCCTCTCCTCATTCCAAAATTTTTTTTTTAAATAAAAAAGATTTCCAAAGATCAGGAAAATAAGTGGAATCACAGCAGCAACACTGAAAACTTCTCAAACCTCTAGTTCCTTCCAGTTTATAAACTACTTCTAGTTTAGTTTCAGTAATAGGACTTACCCACACACTTGAGTTCAAAAAAATCAGTATCAGCTAAGTGCCACTTTTAGAGGTCAGGAGCACATCCCCTCTATATACATCCCGGATTTACAGTCTGGTAAGACTCAGTGATTCTATTTTAAGTAACTAACATCAACTACCTGCACTACAGCATGTAAAACCACGAAATTCCTTCCCATGAGAAAAAGTACTGCTGATCCATGTACCTTTTCCTAATTTGGAAGTTCTCGTATCATTGCATATTTAAGAAAAAAAGTTTAAACTAAAAAAGTATGCTAAGTTATTAAAATGTTTTCACTGTATTAGAGTAACACTAGAGTTGGTTTTTTTTTTTTCCCTGTGAAGCAGGAGCTGAAGGGAAATAGCACTCACAGGAAGAGAAACACAGAAAGATCAGGCTCCAGTTAACACTTCATTCCATTCAAGTTTTGTTAAGCAAACAACCTTTCTGCTGCTACTAAAAAATAACGTACCTGATAGTTGTAGGTTGGCTGGTATCCTACAGGAACTTGCTGCTGTATCAATAAAGCTGGTGAACTGTATGGATATGTCTGCAAAAATGAAAGGTTTTTTAAAAAATGCAAAATTGAAGCAAGATAAAAAGTATTATAAAAGGTATTTATAAAGCCAGGAGCACATTTTTAGAGGTACGTAGTCACATCGTAACTTCAATTCCTGTTTCAGACTAGCTTTACTATTTAAAAGCAACCCTTATAGATTACCCATTGGGCTTCATAACTTCAGGCACTAAAAAAAACTCTAGAAGTGAGATTGTATTACGTATCTAAAAATCCCACATCTGCTTGTAGCTGATCTTTAAGTCATTTCAGAACTCATTCCATAAACTCTCTAAAATAGATCTGAAACAGATCAACTACCATGAAGTAATGGACTGAATACCAGGTTCTTGGAGCCAAAGGCAAATTAAGTATTACAGTTCTGAAGTTTCCAGGCATTTCTTCACTGCAAGCATTTTAACACAATGTTAACCTGGAACCTTCTCAGCTTCTTCAGAGAATAAAGGCACATTCCAGCATTTAAGAGAATTAGTTCCTCTGACACTATTTCACTCTCCCAATAGACCCAAGAGAATCAGCAACAGATCTACTATCAAGCACTCTACTTCAGAAAAAATATTTATGCAAGTCACTGCAGTTTGTTCACCTTCATTTGCTTAAGAAAAATACACAAAACAATCACTGTGTGATAAATAGTGCCCTGATGGATTGTCATATCATGTAGGGTTAATACAGGAAGAGACCATAATCTGGAAAGCCACCTATTCACAGTATAGGACTCAAAACAATGCTAAAAGTATTCTGCCTACATCTCAGTAAGAATGCTTGTCTTAAGTACCAATCAAGTGATGTCCTGTAGGTGTACAGTATTGGTCACAGCTGTTTAACAGCAGATGCTGTTACACAGTATTCTTACAAAGACACAACAGTCGTTCAGAAACAAGAAAAGGGGGGAGGGGGGGCAGAGTACCACAGCCAACTTCTGATTCCATACATATTTAGAAAAAGTATTTTTTCAAGTTGATGGTTTATTCTGACACAGGGCAGCAGCACATTAAATATCTGGATGCATTTGATTTGTGAAGTGCATCTGTAAGAACTGTTACATAATTAAATCTTAGCTCCACCTCTCATTCTCAAAATAAAAAGTATCTCCCTGTCTTTGTCAACAACCTTGGAAAATTAATTCATTGATGTAATCTCTTTTGTTATAAAACATTCTTTAAAGTGGTTTGAAGTCAGATGCTTCTTTTTGGGGAAGGTAATATGAAAACAAGCTGGTACATTAAGATTGGAGTGTCAAATACACATTCCTAAAGTTGTATGTGCCTGCACCTTCAAAAATATTTAATTATGTTTCAAAATCATTGACATGAATGGTCTTACCTGAACATACTGTGTTACTGGGCTCATTACAGCTGGAGGCTGCATAACTACCTCTGTATTCTGATTACCCCATACACTATGGAACTGTGGTGCAGGATTGAGGATTACTGGGCTGGGATGTACATAAGAACCTTATTTTAAAGCAAAGAGAAATACAGTTTTAAGACATTTTCACATCTATTTCATTAGTAATCTCAATTCAAGCTGCAAAAACCTTAAGTGTTTTGACTCCCGAATTTAACTCCACATTAACTGTATAGTACTGTGCTACCAAACTGAGTTACCACCAAAACTGTTTATCACACAAGTAGTGAGGTCATAAAACTCAGAACTGAAGTTTAACTGTAATACACATATTGCATCAGATAAAAAGGATTTGCGAGTATGTTAACATATAATTAAAAACAACTCTAATATATACTTGTAACATGAAGAAATTTGTTTATATATACTTACGCAAGTTTTGTTGCTTTCTAATTGCCGGCCCCAGCTTCAGCTTTTTGCCGTGGAAGTTGATTTGTGACTGAAAAACAGGTTATTGTGTAAACTGGGAAATCAGCAAGGTGGGTGGTTGGTTTGATTTTAAAGAGACTATACACTATGCTCTGCTTCTACAGCAGAGTATTCTCAACTCACATACAGGCTCCACAGCCTCCATCCTCCTCTCCCGCCTCAACATCTTACACCTTTTACCTTTAATTTCCTGCAACACTCTTGGCACTCATTTGCCTACTGACTTTCCAAAACCATTTACACACCACTTGCCTCAACAGCAACATGCACTACCAGTAGTTTGCAACTATGTATTAGTAGTGACTGTCAGCCTTCTCATTTTCTACACAGACTTCAACTATTCTTGCCTCAGTAAGGATATTTATGTAGTGACCATAGTTCCCTTGAAACCCCCTTTGCATCATCACTTATCTTCCTTACCACAACCTTCCTAAGAGGCTCCCATTTAACATGTTAGAAGTTGAACACCTAGTATTAAAGGAAACAGAAGGGTAAACCCCACTGTTTACCTGCACATTACTATATTTTCTCTAGAGAAGTTTTCAAGTGCATTCCTTCAGAACATTCAAACACACTGACATTTCAGAACGTTTCTGGCCAAAGCATCTATGTAGCACTAATCAAGAAAGAGTGAAACTGAAGTAAGGTCTGCATGTTCCTCAAATACCCAAACCCAGCATTTGAAAGACTTGCAAGACAGGGCTGGAAGCACTCCTCAGTAGTCAGCAAATGCTGGAAGCACATTTAACTTCTCATCCTCCAAGTTCTGCCGAAATGCTAGTTCACACAGAATGCAGGATTCCAGACTTTCAATGATCAGTGACTTATTACTGTTCTGCAGCACAGTATCTGGAGCCATAACAAAAGCACAGGAAGAATTTAAAGCACTCTCCCCCCCTACAGAAGTTGAATTCTATGTTCTTCAGTGAAACTGCTTAAGAGTTTGAAAACTAAAACATTCACTGATGAATGTAGGTTGAAATGGCACCACAACATGCTTACACTTCAAGGTTTATTTGGACTGACTGTAGAAGAGGGCCTGTAAGATTTGTTCTCTACAAGATTACAGTTTAAGTCTGAAGTATATAAAGCTGCTTTAATACATGAATTTAAGCAGATTAATGTTTGTTCAGGTGCTCAGAAACTTCTCCACACAAAACTCCCAAAACAGAATTCACTTTTGGGTCTGACCTCACATCCTCTGCTAAAATGGTAACTAGAAACATGTTTACATACCTATGAAAATGTGCATAGCATACATGACTACCTAAACTAGGTACTCTTACAGTTCAGAGGGCTACATTGATGTTCACAAATGCTTTACACTAAGGAGATTTTTGTCTTACCCCAATTAACGAACTTAGTACCAAGTATTAAGATCAGAATTAGATGCAGATACAGACTATGTAGATTTATCATGTCATGCCACACACTAAGGACACTTGCCTGCTTCAGAAGAAAATATGCAGTTTGTAACTTCAACAGACACCTCAATAAACTTGTTCTCACATTTCTAGTAAAGAAAGTGCTTCGAACAGACAGAAGCAGCTTTATTGTCCAATGTAAAAATAAGCAAAATAAGCAGAAAAAATATAAAAAAATGTCTCCTTTGATCATCTTCTCATACTGATAAAAATAGAATAAATAAGACATGGGTGGAAAAAAGGTGAAACACCCTGACTAGTAGTTTGACAAGTTTGTTTTGGGGTTTTTTTTAACTGATCCTGCAATACTGTGCCCAGAACCATGCAACCACCTTTTCCACCTGAGCAACGAGAGCTCTTGGAAGACAGACCTCCCCTCAAAGCAGAAGGCAGCTTTCTGTTCTGAACTGCAAACAGGTTCGTGATGGACCAAAATGCAGTTACAAATGGAATCGGACAAAATACTTTCATGCTGCACAAAGTTATAGAGCTAGGCAGATAAATACAGGCATCTAGAGTGCTAACCATGGAGAGACTCTATTGTGTTCATTTACATAAAACACTGTGACCACTCACTACAGATAATGTCCAAAACAGTTTAGCAAGGTGATCTCTGCTTATGACTTGAGCTCTAAAATGCAGATTTTCATTCTTTCCCTTTTTCCATCCCCTTCAGAAGTCAACAGCTCTGTAAGATGACTTTTATCTGGACATGCTTCTTCCTGACAAGGCAGCAATTACTTACTGCCTGTACACCTGCAATTCACACTGAAAATAAAATCCACCATATATCTCCAGGTCTTTCAAGAGCTCTGGTATACAAAGTCACATCAGTGAGTCCTATATTAACAGAGATACAGAACACTTTTATAGTTTTGAAGAAATACACAGAAAAACACCAATGAGCATGGATGAAAGGACAATGCTACTCCAGACCTCTAAAGAGGTTGCTGCCTCACAGCAAGCATTCCAACACTGATCTAGTACAATAACTGTAACCCATGGTAATAAAAAGGTGTTCTCATATAAAGTCCCAATACAGCAGTATTTTTGTCAGCTTACCATGAGTTAAAGCAAGCTTTTGAAGCTTTTTGGCAAGCATCAAGAACCTCCTGCTGAAATTTCACTGCTCTCCACTTTGTTTGAACATGTTCTCTTGCCCTTTAAGGAGCTGGACAGCCAGTGAACACAGCTGAACATATCACAGAACACTAGATTGGTGCCTAGCACATTTATCTGGATTTGTCTTCCAGATCTACTCTCCTATCCGAGAGCTTCAGAAGCAAGTGAGAGACTATTCATCCTCTAGGAACATGGGAGCTTTCTGAAGCAAAGACTTCAGAGGAAAGTATTTCAATACACGTTATTTTCAGTTATTCCACTCCATTTTGGGAGATAGCAAAACAAAAAGCTTTGTCAGTGTTTTGTGACCTGCTGAAGTTTATCAGAGCCAAATAACAGATGTGGTTGCAAGCACTGAGATTTAAAATTTCTGATACTGAACTCTAAGAGCAGGAGAGCTGTAAACAGTTCTAGCCCTTTACCTCCTATGTGAGCTACAGGAAAAACTGTACGATATGTGAACAAGTTGCATCTTACAGTCAAGGAGGCTTAAAAAAAATACTTGCCCTCTGGGTAACATCCAAATGCACAAATACTGCAAAAGAGAAACACATACTTCAACTGCTCAGGTGAAAGTAAAAAAATTAATCCTGTTTTCCATGTTACTGTTATTCCCAATAGTAATGCTGACATGACTATTTATCTGCCAAAAGCACCAGAGTTCAAAGATGATCATCCCATACAGAAAGCAAGCAGCCAAACATACATGTGAGTCTTTCAAGCACATAAATGAATGAGAACGACCAGAAACAGAATGACGTAAGACATTCAGCACACCAAGGCTAAGACTAATTTTGTTTTTCCTCAAATATACAAAGGCTCTACCCACCAGTAGACTTCAGCAAGTTTGCTTTTTGGCCTTGCCTTTACTCTACAGGGTACATAATTTGGTTTCCCCTGAACATATCTCCAACCTTCATATATTAACTTCTTCAGATAATTTAGACAAAGAGCTTACTTCCACAATTTTTTTAACATCCACATTGTCCAGGAAAGATACAAATCCATACCTGAAAAGAAAAAACAGGTTATTCAATAATCAGATTTTTTGATCTGTTAGTTGCATCATTTGGAAGAAGATCTGTTAACAGCATATATGCCAGGTACATAATACTGCATGACAGAAGTAGGGCGTGAATTTATAATTCCGCATGAAAATCTATTTACTGCTGACCAGCAGCATATACTACTGGGCCAGATGAAAGGAACTGAATGCCAGATTCTAGAATAGTATGAAACAGAAGGGCTATTCTTCCATTTCAGCTACTCAAACTGAACACTATTGTTGGTATTACTAACTCAAAGTAAAAAAAAAAAAGCCTTTTAAGATCTGAATTATCATCCAAATTTGTACTTAGTACAGAGTTTGGATGAAGGCAGAAATTACAGGAACATAATACCAGTGGGGGAAGTTATCCTTGAAGGTTTTTCAATTTCACTGCCCCCCTAGTTTATCTAGTCCATAAAATGAAGATCATTTCAGAGCATTATAGGAACACAGTTGTGCCAATTAATAGAGTATGCGAATTCATTATTAATACTCAGAACATACACTGCCTAATTGCACATCAGAATTCACCATGAAGACTAGCAAGTGATATGAGGAAATAAAACATATTTCCAGCTCATGAATTAATACATATGCCTAAGATAAAATGAGACCTTTTAAGATCTGCTTATAGAATGATAGAAAAAGAACTGTGCTGGAAGAAATATCCAGAGAGTAAAGCCTCCTTCTCAAAGCAGGGATAACTTCAAACCTGGAAGAGGTTCCCCAGAACCAAGGTCCTACACATCCTTATTTAAGTGTTTCACTACAGACAATTAATTGAGAATTCTATATATCCAGTCAGAACTTTGCTTGCTTCAACTTTGTTCAGTTTCACTCTTCAGCCAAATGAGTTTGGTTGTTTTCTAACTTATCCCTGAGTGTCAAAAGATCACAGTCCTACTGTCCAGAACAGATCACCTACCCATTCTCTTAGCCATCCTGAACTCTCCCAGGTTGTTGTTTGTTCACTACTCCAGCCATCAGAAAAATCCTATGAAACATGATGCATAAGCATCATACAAGTTTCAAGCTTTGTTTCCACTGGCTAAGTGGCAATAACCCTCTCTTCCCTGAACAGATAAACTGAAGTCAGAAAAATAAGGCTATTCTTTATAAGATTATACAGATTACAGAACAACCTAGATTTACAGGTTTCACAGCATTTACTTACGACAGAAAAATGCACCTAGCATTACGGCTTAAGCATGTCAAGTGTGTTGCTAAGTAGCTGCTCCTAACATCTATGACAGAATTACAACCACCTAGGCAGCAACCTGAAACAACTATTCATATTCTACTCACCCTCTGGAAACTCCAGATCGGTCAGTGATTACTTTCACCTCTTTCACAGTACCATATCGTTCAAAGAAACTCCGGATTTCTGCTTCATTCATCTAAAAGAAACCAAGTTTTAAACTTCAAACACATTCAGCTGTGTAGAACTGATTTAAAGCAGCCAGTACCATTTTTTAAACCCTTCTTCTACTACCATAAGAACTGAAGTTACTCACCTGTTCCAAAATTCTCTCATGACACTGCAATACCTTAAAATTGGTAAAGACACATTAAATAAAATACCCCAGTTTAATTCCCATTTCCTTCCCACTGAAGTGCCCTATACCCATCTTAAGCAATTTTAAGTATATAAATACCTTTATATCAATGCCACCAACAAAGACTGTGTTTGGCATAATTTTTCCTTCTGGAAAAACATAGCCCGTACTGGTTGTTGACAAAGGGGTATTGTCCTCTGAGACACCTGCACGCTGAGCCTCCATGTTTGCCGACTGAAAAAATTAAACAATTAAACAAAAACATATTTAAGTCGAATTATAACAGTACACTTCAAAATACTAGAATGCCTGCATCTTTCTACAGATACAGCCTGGAAGAATGAATTTCAAAAGCACCTTCCTAATTCCTTAAAGTAAGTACTTGCTGCAAACAGATCATTCATTGGAAAAAAGTTTAAAATAATTACTTAAGCTTTAAAAATTTAAATCTAGACCTAACCTAGGCTAATTTAAGTAGCCCTGTCTGGCTATATGAAGCTTCATGACCACTGTTGCTACTACTAGACACACAGCAAGAACAGCAAAATAATTCATTTCAGAACTTTACTGAATTCCTTTCAGATGTAAGCAGTATATTTAAAGAATTTAATTTATAATTTACTGTAAATTGATTAGCCAACAGAACAAATCCCATCACCTTTCTGGTCAAAAGCTTTGAATACTTGAGATGTGAGTAAGCTTACAGTCTTAAGAGCACAGGTAACAAGAGTTAAACTGTAAGTTAGCTACAAGAAGGGAAGTGAGACCTTGATGGAATTTTATCAGAAAAAAGATTTTGTCAATTTAAATACAACAGGAATATAAATGACTACGAACTTGAGTTGTCTGCACCAAAGCAGAATGTGAAGCATACACTGCATGCACAAAAGAACATTATAGAGCAACTACAATCACGATATGCTTTGCTCGCTCCTGCTTCAGACACACCCTTTTGGTCCTAAAGCATTTTGACACAACCTAGGAGTTAGGGAATCATTCAGTGCAGAAGAAGATAGAATGGTTCCTAAAACAAACAGTAATACAGTATTTTTTCAGATGAACAGACCATATACAATTCCATTTCTTGTTACTGATGCTAGCAAACATGCACTTCATACTCTGTGTAAGGTCTGAAGCATGTTTTACAAGTGTATTTTACAAAAACTAAAACACAACATAAGCAGCATGGCCACCACAAACTCTATAGGACCCCATGTCTTCTACTATCCTGAATGAATAGTTCTACCAATGTGCCATGCTTTGCCTGGCTGCTAAGAACAAACTACTCTGACAAGTTCAGTGTCACTCATCCCCCTGTACTTTAAACATTAATAAGCTTTTCTTTACAATTCAACTGGTCTGGCATTATCCCTACTTCAGATATTCTGAACTTTGATTTAGTCAAAGTTATCTGCTATTTTGAAACCTAATAATTTGCAATAGGTAGCATCCAATTTTTCAATGTAACAATTTTTGTGTTTAATGCACACTTGAACTGCAGCTGTGAGTGATAAGTACGCATTCAAACTGGACACCCAGTAAGGGAATGAGAAAATTACAAGAACCGAATTATACATGTAGCACTTTATTTGCCCAGCAATTAAACAAAGCCAAAAGAGAATTCAGCCCTCCAAATATGATTTCAGTGTGACTGAACCAAATTAACAACACACCATTACTAAAAGCCAGAGAGGGTTTGCCCGCACCTCCTCTGCACAAGTTCTAACACTTGTCAGTTCAAATTAAGCTGGCTCAAGAAATTTGGCAGGAAGATTAAAGTGAGCAGTTTTTCACCCAATTAGTATTCTGCTATTGTAGAGAATTCAATCAGCTTACTATTGAATCAGACAAGCACCAGATCCACCTCAGGATCAGTGGATGCATAAGAGGAAACACAGATGGAGGCAGCTTAGCCTATTCTGAGAAGCACTAAACCATCAAGTCAGTTCAAAACCAGTCCATGAAGCTACACCCCGGACAGAATCCGATTCCATCACACCAGATACTGTTGCCTATGCTCAATTTACTTACAAACTATGCTTCCTACTGCAAATTCTCAACAGAAGTTTTAAGTTGATCCTTTCCCTTTATCATCTAAGAACACCCTCTACCCTCCAGTGAAGTTGGGAGACAGCAACTTCCACTGTTCCATGGCAATGAAGATTGTGTAATACAACATTTCTGCTGTAAACAGAAAGAGGGTAGTTCTCCCCCTTCCTTCCTATTGTACCACAACAACTCTTCATATCACCGTGCAGGGAAATCAATCCTACGCTTACATTTCACAGGATAAAAATTTTGTACTACTTTTCAGACACATCCACTTCTGATCCGAGCTCATTCTGCAGCTAAGTAAATACTTGTGCTAGTATAAGAATACAACAAATGCAAAATCAAAACAAGAGGTGAAAAGACCACTTCTGTGGCTGCACCCCAAGCTAAAGCGCATTTGAACTGGAATCTGAGACTGCAACTCCACAGCAACCTTAAACCGGCCTGACTTGGCTTCTACTTCTCTTCTAGCCAGGTTTGCTGGAACAGATCCAGAAAAAAAAATATTCACTTTGCCGTGCTCTCTGGCAACCTAGAACAGGAAACAGCTCACAGCAGAGGCACCCAACAAGTGCTAGAAGCAGCACAAGAAAGTGGGTAGGCACGCAGATCCTGCTGGTATGCAGTCATCCATGGCCTCGGCTGCCATGTTAGTGCAGCATGCGTTTCTCACACTAATGACGCAGAACAAAATTTTCAACGAAAATACACTCATTTAATGCTTTTACAAAGGAAGCAAAGAGGCTACTTAGGCATTCTAACAAATCGGTCAACATCAAAAATAAGCTTTGGGACCTGTTAATATCTTTATTTCTCAGAACTTGAAAAAGAGCTGTTGTTGAAAAATGCACCGTGGTTAAGTCTTACAGTAAGACGACAGGAAACAAATTCTTTCAAAGTTACTTTTCAAGTCTTCAGTACTACAACGCAAAACTTCTGTGAACTGGAACAGCATACTGCCCTACCTAAAACCACATTAATTACACACTGCATTGGTAAAATGTTATTTGACTACCTAAGGTAGCATTAGGTAAACAATATACTTTCACATACAGTATGGACAAAGAACTCTGCTGCTGAATCAATGTCCAAATCCTAAACCACCGAAAGTTTTCAAAATCTGGAAAATCCTGAACTTGATAATTGGCTACCCCAAAACTACAGCATCAGCTGAAGTGACTCAACTCTTCAAAAATACCCTAAGTGGGGTTAATTTGTCTGTCCTTCTCAGTATCTTTGAAATCAAATTTCTGTGTATTAGGAAACTTAGGGCTTATTCAAAGGTTTTCACTTTACTGAAGTAACATTTTTCCCTTTCATCACAAGGTAAATTTAATCAGCTTGCTCTCTGCATTATTCCAGCAAGAATCAAGTTTAAATTGATGCCTGGAAACTGGATTAACCTCTTGATTACAGTAGTCATGAGGCTAGTCAAGACTTTTGGCAAAATAAAGGTGGAAAAGGCCTACCGTTAGGGCCAGGTGGTTGAAATACGTAGCTACTCAAGTGGGTTACAAACATCACTCGGTCTTACACACATCTAAGGGAGGAAAACCTTACATTTTTCTTTCGGTCACATAAGTCCCCGATTCCTTGGGCTTCTCCCTGTCCTTTCCCGACCTCATACACTCTTTGTTTAAAGGAAGTATTGAACATTTTGGGTTTTAATTTAAGTATTTAAAACTCCTGATTTACGTCTCGCAGACTTTCTGCGCGCAGGAATCGGTTACCATGACAACACACTACCTAAAGAAAGAAAATGTCCGCCGGTACAATGTGCTCTTCCCATTAGGCAGCAGGTGGAGCTATCAGTCAGGTACTTAAGACGCTCGCACGCTAACAGCTGCGACTTTTAATGTTTAACTTCTTTTAAAAACACCCTAGTCTTCAAAGGTGTTGCTCGAGTGTCTGGGTTACAGTCGCAAATTCAATTTCTCAAAAAAAAAAAAAAATCCTTAAAAAGAAACAGCAACTTGCATGTTGAAGGAGCAACGTGCCAGTTCAGACAGTAACTCCTACTGACCACACGGAGTCCACAACGCACTACGCGAAGTCATTTTTTTTTGTGAGGTTAAAAAAATAAACCCGACAACCCAAAAAGTCAAACCACCACTAAGGGTGAACCTCTGGCGAGCGCGTCAGGGAGCCGGCGGGGCGGTCGCCTCACGTCCTGCGGGCTTCGCACCTCGCCTGCCAGGCGGCCTCGTTACC
>NW_020799095.1:14680275-14708482 GCF_003259725.1 Athene cunicularia | reverse complement strand
GGGAAGAGCCCGGCGCCATGTGGCAAGGCAGGGCCGCCACAAAATGGCCGCTCGTGGTGTGAAGCGCCTGCCATCGCGAAATCCTCACCAGACCGTGGCGCCGACGGCTTCGAGCCCTGGCACTTCCCTCCACAAGCCTCGGGCTTTTTAGCTGCGATATTCCTTCCCTTGAGCTTAATCTCTCATTTCCTTATAAAACTTTAAAATCCTCATGCTATTAAAAATGGCAGTAACCCTCAGGGGCTCAACCCCAGGCAGCGGCGCACCCCTCGCTCCGTTACAAAGCGACACTACCGCTGCTGTGGGGATCCCAGTTCCTCACCCAACAAGCAAAAAAACCTCAAGCCTCACCTCCGCTCCCCGCGAAAAGACCCGAGCAAGCCACTACAGCCCCCAGCAAAAAGCCACCCCACGGCTCAGCATCCAAACGCACCCCCCCATCCCACCTCCCTCGGTGCCCACCATGGCTCCCCCCTGCGTCCCGACCCCTACACTCACCATCATTCACTGAAGCTGAGGCAGCGACCACACACTTAAAAAAACCCGAGGCCTTTAAAACAAAAAGAAAACTAACTTTTCGGAGAAAACAAACCCTAGATAGTTTTTTTTGGCTTTTTTTTTGCTTTTTTTTTTTTTTTTTTTTTTTTCCGTAAAGGTGGAGAAAGGCAGTTGCTTTCACGCACCGCTCTTCTCTTTAAGTAGCCCCAAGTGGGAAGGGGCGGGGAAAGACCACACCCTCTTGCAGCCGGCACCGGCGCGGCCTAAAGGGGTCTCTGGGGGCTGCCCCCTCCCGCTTCTCACGGGTCAACTGTTAGGTTGTCAGTGTTTTGGGAGACTGCAGACAGGGGCTGAAGGATATCGTAGCTTTTCTCTTTGTTAGATTAGGTGGGACGACTATTTGTGGCCTTGTTGAGTGGGACGCTGCTCTTGTTTTGACAAAGAACTAGAACTTCACTTGACTTGTTGAGGTTTCAGAGTGCTGTGTTGTTGGAGAGGCTTTCACTCACTTTGAGACAAAAGCTGAAGCTTTTTGATCAGTGTTTTCGTGAACCAGTGTTGTCAACGCTCTGCATAACCAATGCTCTGTTCTAGAGCAAGCTGTTTCTTATCACACCTCTTACTGCCTCTGCTGAAAACCAGCCTGCTGTCCGTTCACCAATTGCTCTTTCTAGAGGGAAACCTCCCCTAAAGCCCTTCTGGTTCTACAGTAATAAGATGCTTCTGGAAGCATCTTATTACTGTAAATCGGTTTTAAATAGTTGTTTGCTACTGGTATCAAATGTTTAGAATAAAGACTGGTTTTAGAAAGTTTCAGGGAGAGGGGAAACTTAGAGATGTCTTGCCAAAATAAACCTAATCTCTGACTAGGCTAGCCTAGTAAATTTTGGGGGGGGTTGTGTTTTTTTTTAATGTCAAAGGCATATGAATGGTACTTGTTCAGGATGGAAAATGGAAGTCCAAAGCTAAACATAGCCCAAATATATAACATGTAAGCTATTTTATCCTGTGAGATTTTATTTCTTCTAATCCATAGATGTTTTTAAAATAATAGGTCAATGAAATGGATGAGATCTTGAAAATGTGGTCCAGCAATGAAGGGAAAATATTAGGTAATATTTACTTCAATAAAATGGATTAATATTTGGCCTTAAGAGTGGCAACAGGTTAGTACCACTAATTCTAAAGTGCAAAAAGAGAAATTCTCCTTTTAATAACTCTTGAAACTCAAACTAATCTTAATAGTCCAAATTAGAGCAGAAGCCAGATTGAGGGTGGATTGTGTGGGGTTTTACCTTATTTTCTTTTATGGCCCTAACTAAAAGTATTCTGAAGGATCTCCTGTTTACTATTAAATGAAAGATAACTGCCCTGGAAGTGATAATACAAATGCTCTTCCAAGAAAAAGAACTCTTTACCTTTTATTGTGGAAATGGAGACTATTGTCCTTTTCTAGCAAAACTTGTATGATTCCAATGCAAAAGCAGAGTGGTGTAATTGCTATGGAAAAGCAACCCTTACAAAGGCATTATAGATTCTATTTTTTTGAGGCTATTTAGAGCTTTGGTGACTTTGGGTCAGGATCGTGTCCTGTTTTTCCTTAATTTGGTATTAGTTTCTAGAATTGCAGAACATCTGTTGCTCAAAACAAAGGAGAGAGTAATTTATTTTCTGCTGCCAGTACACATCTCAAAAGGAGTCAAGGGAGTGGAGTAGGAAATTATTGTCTTGGTTTGTTTTATTAATATTGCTACTGGAATGGTTATTGCTTAATAGCTTTATTTGTTAAATGCACTAAGTAGCAGCAGAAGAAAAAAGTTTTATATTCTGCTATACTGTACAGTACTTTTAACACACATTTAAAATAAAAAAAATGAGTATCTTAGCCAAATTGTGTTTGCCTGGAATCTTATGATTTTAAGTAATCTAGGAGCTATGATCAGTTATTGTCATTGTCGCAATGTTACCATAAAGATCAGTCAGGGCTTGGCTTTCTGTCTTTAGGCTTGGCTTTCTGTCTTTAGGGTGTTTGCTTTTTTTTTTTTTTTTTTTTTTTTTTTTTTTTTTTTTTTTAAGAGTTACTGGTAAATCAAAATAATTCAGAGACTGCCTCTGGTTTGGGATTTGATAGGCTGCAGTGGGTGAATTCTGAAAAAAATATGATTAAAATTAGCAATGTAATTACAAAGAGTAGTGGTTACATTTTACAGTTTAATAGAAGTACATACTTTAAAGACCATGTTAGATTTAGTCTTCCTAGGTGTAGAACTGAAACTGGATAGCAAGAGTATCATACAGTATTTAAATTTTCATAGCATTTCTCAGAATTCTTCTGCAATTTTGGGACCTTTTCTTGAGAATCTTGTTGAGTCTTTCTGTAAAGCTGAAACAGCTAACTGCTTTTAGGAAATAATGTGAATATGAAAAGAAGAACATAAAAGAGATATATGCAAGCCATTAGGTTAAGAACAATAAAAGAAAGATCCAAGTTTTAGACAGCTAGGCAAGCTTGCTTGAGAAAAAGATGCTGAGTTACCAAATAGGATTTGAATGTCTGTTTTCTGAGTTTCCTATTTCATACTGAAAAGAGAGTACCACATGCATTTCAGAGCACCTTTAAAGAATCATGCCGTGTCTAGTGTCTAGTTAAATGTTGGACAACATTTCTTTTACAGCTGTTTGCATCAGGGTAGCTATTTAAGGGGATATACCATGATGTTGTGATGAATATCTGTATTAAAAAAAAACAAAACCCAAACATGCTGTTATAGTTCACATTGAAATTGCTAGAATTTCCATTGGCTTCAGTAAACAAAACAATCTATATTCTTATCAGCATAGTAAAATCCTTTTAAATGTAGGGTATCATTTGCTACTGATTTTTTCAAAAAATTTTCCCCCTAACTCCATGAGAAGTAATAGAACACAAATAGCTTATTTTAAAAAGACACAGTGAATTTCTGCATATAAAAAATTCCAATAAAATTGCTTTTATTTTTTTTCCTTGATTCAAATGAAAACCAGAATATTGTTTTCAACATTAATCCACTGACTTAATTTTCATTAGTGAAATTCCTTTGGGAGCTTATTTTTCTAGAAACTGCACTATTTTAGAACACTTTCATTAGTCTGATAATAAATTTAACTCAATACAATATACAGGCAATAATTCAGTGAAAACTTAACACTTAAACCATGCATGCTTGAGTTATCCATGATCTAAGCCAGGACAATGCTGAAGTCACTGAGATTGTTCTGTTGTCAAGGCTATATTTAACCCTACCAATTAATTGTGATTAGCTTTTAGACATTAAATTCTGACTAGTTCATTAAATTTTAACCTGAATAACTTTACCACTGTAGGAAAGCTGATACATGCTTTAGCTTGTACTATGACATATCGCATGACTAAAAAAAAATATTATCTATTGTACAGATATGTAATATCCTTCATCCAAACATTCTACAAGAATGAATTATTCAAGTACATAGGAACATATAAAAATGGCCATACATGATTCAGATCAAAAGTCCCTCCAGTTCAGTATCTTTGTTCATGATAGCCAGCAGAAGTACTTTGGGAAAGGATGTGAAGACAGGACAGGTGCAGAGTGATTTTTCTTGCTTTTATTTTCTCCTTGTGCTTGGCAACCTCAGAAGCATTTCTTGAGGCCCCTTCATTACTTTATTTAATACTACTTGATTTTTCATGTAAATTTCTCTGGTCAGTCTTTGAAATCAACTTAAACCTAGCCCTGCACAACAGTTTGGCACCAAGTTGCTACAAGGCAAATAGGGGTTGTTTGGAAAAAGTACTTGTTTGCTTAAGGTCTTCTCCCGATAATTTAATTAGAGGCATCTTATTCATGACTTAACAGCCAACATTTGTCCTTTCGTCACATTTTGATGCCATTCATTATTTTATAGGCTTTTGTCATAGCAACCTTTCAGTTGTCTTAGCTTTCAGACTGGAGTCTTAACTGTGTTCTCTCTTCCCTCAGCTGCTTTGGCTGTCTCTGCTTCTCACAGGGCAGCAGCTCCTACTTTTGTTTAAACGGGTTTGCCTCCCTGTGCCACTAACTCATGTGCTACAGCAAGGCCTCAGCTACAGCAGGCCACAATCAGCACAGAGCTTCCCCACCATTTCAGGCCCAAGGTGTTGTGCTGCACTCTGAGCAGAAATCCAGACTACTGTTACCAAAGTGTGATGAGACCACAGAGTCAGCTGGAGCTTGGAAGTGGATATCTCTAGGTCTTAAAATGATCTTTAAAATTAGTTCCCCTAAGGTGAAAAAGGCTTAAACACCAGAAGACCGGCTTTATTTGAACTGGTAATTAAACAGAACATTATTTATTTTTTTTTTCCTGAAATGAAAAAAACACCGAATAAGACATAATAGAAATTAAAATTGTTTATAAACAATCTCTCCTATGCTTCCATAAATCAACTTTGTTAAGAGGTGAGAATCCACTGAGCCAACTGAAACTGCGTGGATAGGCAAGGGCTGCTCTGAATTGTAAACTAATTGTATACATCTCTAGTTTCCAGGAAGAGCTTTTCCATTGCAAGCGGAGTTTCAATATCTGTGTGCTTTTCTCATTAGTTTCTTAGGTGTGCTGCAGGTTCTTCTACCTTTTCTCTAACCCTGCAGACTCTGAAAACTTTTCTTCCCTCAGCATGGTAAGGAGTGCAAGTTGCTTGCAATGACAGGAGCTGTGTCTGTTCCTTCAGGGAGTTTCACTTTAGTGCCTCTTGTGTTAAAAGAACAGAATGTAGAAGCTAGAACAAATAGAACAAATGCTATCTGTCACACAGGTTTCACTGCATGATGGCATCACTAATGTTGTCACTTTCTCGCAGAGCATCACCCTTCAATCTGCTACAAAAGAAAGAGGAGGAGGCAAAGCAGCATCCTTTAAGGCTTTTCTGTATACTCTAGAGTGGATGCCAGCCTTTATGGAAACATACACTGATGGCTCAGAGAACCCTCTCAACTCTCTGCCTTGGCCCTGATTTAACACATCTTTTGCCCAGCTGTCAGCTTCTGAAAGGTTTCAGTGTGCTTCTGAGCCTAGTGGGTTCTCACGTGGTACGCTATATACTGTGGATATTTCTTTCTGGAGAAACTCTAAAAATCCCCTTGCAGTTCACTACTATTGAGAACTAAAATGTTTATCCTCTTAGGACTCTGAGTCCAAAGACAACATTTTGCTTATACCATTTGGACCCATTCTTTGTTGTGTAAATTTCAACCAAGATGCCAGCAAAGCAACAACTTCCACAGAGTCTGCCTTTTATATTTGATGAAATCCAACAATTTGGGTTTTATAATTTTTCATGTTTATAAAAATTATCAGCTTGAAAGGAGAGAACTGAGGGAGGGGGTTACGGTGCTTTTAAACCTCTTATACAAAACCCTAATTCAAAATGCTATTTACAGTATGTGTTATAAATGCTTTGAGCTTTTTAAGATTATTTCTGACCACAGTTTAAAATTTATGTGGGCATTTGACATGATTGTAATAGCTGCAACCTTATAATACATACCTAGACTCTTGTACGCTAGTGTATAGAATTAACCTTAGTACATTGAATCTGTAGATGTCCACTTGTATTTTGAATCTTGCACAAATCTTTCTGATTTTGGGCTCTCTTCGTCTATAGATTAAAGTCCACAGGCTTCTTCTCTATCTTGTGATCTCTTAGATCTCTTGGTTCTGATTTCTAGCTGAAAGTTTTCACTTCCTATTGCACTGAACTCTACCCACTGGGATTATTATTCTCTTAAATTCAAGCACACTGCATTCTACCTTCCCTGAAATTTTCAATCCTATATGCTAACATTGTGAAAAAGATGGAAAAACAGTAGTGGGTCTTTACCATTTTTGCTCCTATAAGGAAAACTACCTCTTGATACAAATCTAGCTAGCACTGATGACACTGCATTTGCAGACGGCAGGTGAGAACCCACACTCTGGTTTTGGAAGCAAAATAGCTGATCCATTGTTAGGTAAAAGGGTTTATAACACTGGTTTGAACTCTTTCCGCTGCCCCATCAGTTTACTCCAGGACACTCCCTCCCTCATGGAACAGGGATCAAAGCTTGTCTCTTGGGAAGATGTCCCATCTGTCCTGTAAAAGTGACCAGAAACCTTTCCCTAGTCACCGAAGAGCAGCACTTGGTATGGTATGAGGCTCCTTATTTATCGATGCCATCAGGCTGACACCTTCCTGACTAAGTGAGAAGAAAGAGGACAATGAATTATATTTCACCTGCTGAGCTTTGTATCAGAATGAAATATTTACAGTAAACACTACATTTCTGGCTTGTGTTCTCCTTTCTTACCGAAGGAGTTAAACAGGCAATAGTAGGATATTTTTCAGTGGTTATTTCAGAGTTAATAGCTGTTTGAATGAGCTCTTTAACGGCCATTAGACCAGTAACGACAGACCTTTTATAGACCAGAACTGAATAGTTGAGGAGTATTTGCATATGACTGTCTACAGTTTAAACGTTTGCTGATAAAGCTACCTTTGTAGTGGTCATGTCTACAAAGTCTAATGATGTAAACACAGTTTATATCTACATGACAAACGTCTAGAAAGGCCCATTTGCTGCAATAGGCTGTGTGTTACAAGAGAGGAGAAATAAAGTATATTATTCAAGTTAGTTCTTTAGTATAACTGCATTTGCAGTAGAATTTGTAGCTGAGAGAGAATACGGCCACCCCACCAGACTGCGTTCAGTCTGTATAACAAGCATATTATGCCGAAAATCCTTGTTGTGTAAGTAAATCCTACACAAACTTTTGCAAATTTCCTACCTAAGCCTGTTTTCTAAAGCAACTAGAATTCTTTGGTAAGGACAATAGCTTCCTAAACATGCTTTTGCCAAAGGGAGCCAGCAAATTTGTTCAGGTAGCTTCTGGTATTATACCACTTTTTGTCTGTTGCAGTGTTAGTACTCACTAAGCCATTAACTCCCTGCAAAGTGCACTTGATTTGAGAGAGACAATTTTCCAAATCCTTTGCAATCTTCTGTCTACCAGGTGAAAATCATACAGTCACATCATGAATAAGAAATATATAGGGTTTTGACTATACAAAGTTTATCACAATGGTGTATCTCTTACAAAGCTGATGTGTGTAGGGTTATAAAAAACAAAATGCACTTTAAATTTTTTTTTCTTTTTTTTTTTTCTCTACAGGATCACAATATCATTTGGTGATTGGTCATCTGAACAGGCAGCCAAAATCATTAGCATTCAGCAATCTTTGAATTAAAGGAAATAAAGAGGAGGAAGGGCAAGTACTGAGAATAGACTTACAAGGGTACAAGTCTTAGAAATGTATTACCAGTCTAGACATATGTTATGCCAAAATTATTAGGTGGTGCTAATATTGTTTGAACTGCAATGCTAGCCTTGTGGCGTGAGCTGTCCAAAACCCTTCCTGGAAAACTCCTGTATGGGCATTTTCTTCTTTTCCCCTTCCACTTCAACACCAGTGTGCTAAGGCACCTCATTCCACCCTTTGTGTCAGTACAAAGCCAAGGTGATATACATGTATGACAAATAGTCGGATGGGGCTGTTGCTCTGTTATAGGAGTTCCTTTATTGCACAAGACAGAGGAAAAGAGAGGTTCCAGTCCTGTGTGCCATCTTCTAATATAATCTTTGTCATGCAGTTGCTGTGGACTGTGAATCCCGGCCCTCAAGTAAGATCAGATTGGTTACGAAGTGAAAGACAGCTACAGGGCCTGTAACCTAAAAGCCCTTCTTCAGAAACTTAAGACTTTTTCTGTTTTTTCACTATGGTGTATTTTTTTTTTTTTTACACCTACTGAAAAAGTCAATATATTACTAATTACTAATTAATATATTTTTATTATTTTTATCAGGTATTTAATTTAAGATGCTCTTTCAAGGAGATCCATACAGATAGACCAGCACAAAACTTGTTGTGAATTAAAGCCTACTGATTTTTTTTTTTTTTTTAATTTTGTCACAAGTAATTAAAAAAGTCTACAAATGATTCTGATTAATTTCATGTATGGGCAACTCTCATTCCTGTGCAAACCAGGGTTTTTTAACTAAAATGGAATGAAGCACTTCTGTAATAAGAATGGCCCCATATGGAATTAATCAGGAACAGTTCCATATGTAGAAAAGCTTTAATTAACTTTTGAATGAGTTTCATTTGCAGTGTCTTTGCTGGAATGTATATTTGGATCTAGATGTGTATATATAGGATACTAAACTAGCAAATCGGGCACGGAATCTTTGGTTTAGGGTTTTTGCCAGAAGTCTTAATGATGATTTTTTTTTTTCCCTTTCAAAAATCTTATTATATATTAGTGGGAAAACAAAATTAGAACAAGAATATTTTTAAGATTTTAGTCAGTGTGTTATGCTTTCTGATTTAACATTACATGAGTAGCACTTTCCCTTTTTTAAGTTTAGGTTCTTGGTTTTACTCAAAAAATAAATAGTGTAAACCTCTTACATGCTTTAATTACCAAAATTTCTCTAAGTAATATTGAATGCTCTGGAGTAAACTTTTACACTGCTAACTTTCATTGACAAAATGACTGGAAATGTCTTTATTAGGTAAATTTATAGATTAGTATGTTAATAGATCTTAATAGGTATGTTTGGTGTCCTTCCTGAGCTGTTTGATTTAGGACAAAAAGATAACATTATAGTCTAATATTTTGGTTTATACTGGTAATTTAAGTGTCTTCAATTTGAAATACAGTAAAGTCCATCCATTTTGATATAATAGAATAGTAAATCCCACTGTTGTATCTGTGAACATTGTCTCTACCAGTGAAAGTACATCCATTACAGAAGAAGGATGTTTAGGAATAAAAAATACATTTTTGTCATTTAATTGTTTCTTTTGAGTATGCACTAGCAGTAATTTAGCTAGATCTTTGAGAATTTCTGTTAATCTTTTCTCTTTTTCTGTTTTCCTTTAATATTAATGTTTTTTCTCAGTCTGGCTAGATTTTAGTGTTACTTTTGTGCTGATAGCCATTTCTTTGCATTCAGTTAAAATCATCATTTTGTATGCATAAATCCTTTTCTCATTAGAAACATAGTTTTAATGGTGTCTAGAAAACCAATGCTCAGCTCTGATTTATCACAATGACTTGTATATAATAAGAGAGGATGGAGTGTTGGAGAACAAAGCAGATTCCCAATACTTCTGAGTGTCTTTGTGTATAAAATGTACCCATAATTTCATTAATTATTTTTGTCTAAAGAAAAAATTATCCATTTTGTTCTCTGCTTTTAATATTTTCTTTCTTTACTGAATAGGACTGATGTCAAGGATATGTCAAGCTGCATGACTGGTGTCCCCTATTGGTGTGGCACAGCACTTAAGAGAAGTTAAGAAATGCTTTTTGTCAGGGGAAAAAAGAAGCAAAGTCCTCAAAATCTTGTTTCCAGAATGAACCATTTATTTCCTTATTTAGTGGAAGCATCAGTTACCTGCTCAGAAAACCCTTGCTTAACTGAATTGTCTGAATTACAGTTTACACTGTTTCTTTTGTGTTCTCCATTGCCTGTTCAATGCAGGTTAGGTGGGTAAGAAAGTTATATATAGCAGTTCATTTTGGAAGCCAGATTTCAAGATGTTTGCTTTTTATATCCCCTCTTCATTCACTTAGTTACAGTGAAATGTTTTCTGTCATTTGTGAATTATGCTTCTATGGCTATTTTTATAGAAGTTTGTAACAGTCCTAAAGACAATATCTGGCCCTTTGATTGAACACTCTTTGACACATGATGACATGACAGAGTGTGGTGTTGTGTAGAGATAGCTGAGTTATCTCAAATCATGTTATTTGCCAGAGCAGAAATGATCTAACCAAGTTGATGCAGAGCTTTGAATAATTACTGCTGTACTTGGAAGACACAAATGGTGAAGTCAGGACTCTGATCTGCTATTGAAGGGAGACTGTTCAAAGAAGGCTGAATGCTATGTAAAACTCAAGTTCTTTTAGACAAGGATAAAGATTAGTGATTTGGCAGTACTGACAGCTGTCTGGTATTTCCCACTGCCTTGCAAGGCTGTACATGAGCCTGTAGAAGTGAGAACTCTGACATTCCATGCATCCTGGTGTTAGGTATTGGAAATTAGGTATTGAAAGTTAGGTATTGGAAAATTGAGTGTTGGAAGCGTGGGGAAGGCAAAAGGGCAAAACAGTGGGAGGTCTGCGAAGCATACATTTTCCTTGACACTGAGCACCCAGAATAAACACAGCACCAGACCATGGTCCAGTGGTTTGTGTTTGATGTGGTGCCAAGGAAGAATGTGAGGTGGGGTGCAGGTCGCGCAGTCCCATTCTTTCCCTTCAAGGACAGACTTATCTCCTGTTCTGCTTGATTCCCTTGAAATATGATTTTTTGTAGCAATCTGCCAACTCTGTGCCTCATCCTCCCTTCCTTCCTAACACAGTCCAGCTGCACCTATCATACCAAGTCGACCTTGCTTCCCGTCCTCCCTCTTTTCTCCCACAAAAACCAGCTGTACCCCTTGGCACCATAAAACTAATTATGTATTAATGATAGAATAATGATTTGACTACAGTCCCACCCACTCACCATACCTACTACAATAAATAGTACCCCAAATTTGTACCTAACTTCGAGGGACAATAATCTGACACCAAAACGGAGGGACAGATCAATGGGTTTGTGCTCTCGAACCCCCTCAGAAGGGACACCTTTTGGTAAGACTTCCTTGGCTATGCCGAGTGTATACCCAGGAACTCTGTGTGTGTGATTGCAATCCTTTTTTTTTCTATAGTGCTATATAGTCAACCTGCAGTGTGTGCATTTCTTGTAGGCAATCTTAAAGAATCTGCAAATGTCGCATGAAAAATAAACTGTACTATTTGTGAATCTGACAGCTGCTCTTGAATGCAACAGACATACAGTATATGGGCTGTTTGGTCTGGGTCAGACTTATAGTCACAGTCTCAATTGGCATACCTATTAAGGGATAAGTCCAGCTGCTCCTAGCCCCTCTGATCTCGGAGGACTGGGTAGAATGCAAGGGGATTTATCTCTTACCAAATTTATATCTCACCCTAAACAAAACACCTGGACAGCAGTCATTGCTCTGACAGTCCCAGTAAACATTTCTGCATACATATTGTTTCCACGTATTTAAATAGTTACTTGTTGCTGAAGCTAAATTGCCTCTAGTTCCAAGCCAAGCTGCTTACAGTTAGCTTGAACCTTTCTGTCATACTATAGGATCTGCAGTAAGTATCCTGATAGATGTCACATGCATTTAGTGCTGGATAATGACTTCTTGTCATCTGGATAGTTCTGTCACTGATGCCTGTGTATGATTGGGCATTGGAAGCAAATCTTGATACCTTACTAGTGATCCTGCCTTCTTATAATATTGATATCTCAAGCATTCGAAAATCATAGTTTAGGTCACAAATAATCATCACATGGCTTAAAAATTAGAAGCATGAGAAAGACACATTTCTGGTTCTTTTTGTCTGTTTTCCTTTCTTCCAGTGCTTTGGAGTTGCATTTTCAAGCCTTTTTAGCAACCAAAAATTAGAAAAGTTTTCTGCCAGAACCAAGTGTTCAAAATAATATATTAGGTCTCCAAAAACAATTGATTTTAGAAGTATGATATTTTATAAAAGTACTTTGTCATAGATTTCTGGGTGGGTGTCAAGCTTTTGCTGTGTATATATATTTTGGGGGCCTCAATGGTTAATTGACTGGAAAGTTGTGGGTTTTTTTTTAATTGAGAAATTTAGCATTTACATAGTTCTGTTAGTTTGAAGAACAATAAATATACCACTTCTGATAAAACCAGCATCTGTTACCTTACTGCATTATCTTGATGCATCTACCTAATATCTGTCTTATCTGCACTGCGGTAGAGCAAGGGGATCTGAAAATGCCCATATGAAACCCTAGTGAGATGAAATTAGTTTCAGAGAATGAAAATAAGGCTTGCAAAATGAATTATGTCCTTTATGTATGTTAAAAATGCTATTTCTGTTGCAGAAATTAAGATATCTCTACATCTAGTTATTATACTTACTATGATGATGAATGTTCTAGAGGTGCCTAAAATAAAGATATAAACAGTTACACTTGATTTTAGTGTGCATGTCCCCAAAGCAAAGGAATAGCTGGCAGATGCTCAGTACTAAATAGTGTTGACCCATGTGACATTTTACTTTGACCTTGTGTAGTCTGCACTAAAGCATTGGAAAGGTAGCTCTTTCCTTTAACAGCTAATTATCTAAGTCAGTGACAGAAAATATGTAGTAGGTCAGGGTGCTCCAAGCTAGGAAAAGGAAACAGAAATTTTATAATGAAAGTCTTGGAACATGATTTAAAACTAGTAGCTCTTGTGTATTTTCAGCCCTAAGTCTATATGAGCTATTCACTGAGAGAGCTAACATTTCTGTAATTTCATCAGGCACTGACCTTAGATAGCTTGCCACACTTGCACTCCAGCATTAAAATGAGCTGAGATCCTTGACTGTAATGTTGAAATAAGATCGCTGGAAGTGATGCTACTCAGGCAATTACTGATGGACTTTTGCCTTTAAAAAAAAAAAAAAAAGAAAAAAAAATTACTTTTGTGGTTCAATTAAATGACTGTTGTTCTGCATATCCCATTAATTATAAATGCATATTTTCTTAATTATAAAAATTCTACTGTTTGGGAGTACTTGAATCGCAGTGGGCAAGCTCCACATGCTTCACACTGACAAGGTTCAGGTGCAGGTGTGGAAGCAGAACTTTATGTGTCCTCAAGAAATGCATTTGTGAAAATGTAGGGTTTGAAATACATATGGAGTTTGGTGGGTGTTTGTCAAATTCTATCTAAATGCTGCCAAGAGACTTGCCAAATCTCTCTGTAGGTCAAAGTGGGAATTTAAGTAAAAAATAAGTTTTGCTGAAGGTATTGTAGTGTGGCTAAAGTATCCACATGAGTAACTAGAGTCCCAGGTGTGCTTATATCACACACATTGAAGTATGTTCTCTTGCAGTTCTCTTGTTATGTCAGCTTGTTAGTTCTTGGACAGTACACATCTGTTTGCACATTTCACGTGACATTTGCCCCTTCCTTTGTAGTGCTATGGAGTGGGACTATAAATGAAGCGTAAGTGGAAAAGTTACATATTCTGTATTAGGTGTTCTGAGTTATAGTCCTTATGCAGGGAAGCAATAGAAAATTAACTTGTTACCTCATATTTTATTTATATTACCAAAAAAAAAAAAAAGTTATATGCATTTGTCTGCAAAAACGTGGATGTGGAAAGCTATGACATTATCTCAAATCTTCCTTCATTTACAGTACCATAAATTGTAAGCAATGTGAAGATGAACTGTGATAAGCAGTGATGACTCAGTGTATTGGTGCTGTGGTAGTTTTATGATGTGATGCTGATTTTAAAGGGATGCCCTGATCTGCACAGCCTGTTTGGGCAGTTGTGGCTCAGGCTTTGCCATCTTCCTCCCAAGTCAGTCTCCAGCAGCTGTGGAGAATGTTAAAAAAATGTTAAGTATATAAGAAACATTCTACATCAGTTTTTAAGAGGGGAGAAAGCTGGGGAAAAAAAAAAAAACAAACCACCAAGAAAATGAGAAAACAAAGAAGTGTTGAAGCATGTTGTTCATTCAGGGATAACTGATGCAGTTTTGAATAGCTAATCAGTGTTTTAATGGGTAAATGAGATAGTCTTACACACTTTAATTTTTGTTGTTCTTACCTTGCAGTTCAACTTAAAATTCTTCAAATGTCTGTAATTAAGCCGATAAAACCCTTCTAGTGATGGTATTTACAGTTGCTTTTTTTTTTTTTTTTGGTGGCAATGTCTGCTTTTTAAAAAATTCTGTTTATATAGACTGTACCTAGTAAACATGGCACACAGGAGGCTGCAGACCCTTGAGGCTGCAGTATGAAGACCAACAAGCATCCTTTATCCTTAAACTGTGGGTCAGTTTTCAAGTACAGACAAAAAGTATAATTTGGATTTTTAACTCTGTAATGCTAGCAGCTGGATTATTGAAAAAAAGCACAGTTATCTTCTAAAGATTGGACATTTTATATGACAATGCTTGTGAAAAAACAGTCTTAATCCCATACCTATTTGATGGTTGATCTCTAATGAATATCTGATTCAAAATGTTGCTGCTGATAACTTGGGCCACTTAATGAAAAATACCCTGCCTCTCATGATATTAGAACATTGCTAGTTGAATTCTTGGGAAAAAAACCCAAATAAGCAAGTTATTTGAAGTCATGAAGAAAGCATTAAAATGCATGTTGTCATGTTTAAAAGTAGCCATAAGGCACACAGCATTTGGAAACTCTGTGGGGAGGGTTGATTTGTCTGCTTTTAATGAGACTCGAAAGAGTCACTTGGATTTGGGTAGCAAAGATATAGGTTTAAGTTCAAAACTGGATTTTGAATTGAAAGACAAGCCATACACTGTTGTATTGAACAACAATATGAAGATAATCATAGAATACCAGGTTGGAAGTGACCTCAAGGATCATCTGGTCCAACCTTTCTGACAAAAGCACGATCTAGACCAGATGGCCTCACGCCCTGTCCAGCTGAATTTTAAAAGTGTCCAGTGTTGGGGAATCCACCACTTTCCCAGCCAGATTATTGTAGTGGCTGATTATTCTCATTGTGAAAAATTTTTCTTTTGTGTCCAGTTGGAATCTCCCAAGGAGTAACTTGTACCCATTACCTCTCATCTTTTACACAAAACATCCAAAAATGGCCTATGCATTTCAAATCGAGGAATGTGCTTAATTTTTAAAGTTTTCTGTAAGATTGTTTCTATAAGTATTTTTATCACATAAGAAGTTAGCGAGTGACCTATTTCAATAACAGGAATGTCATGCTACTGCACTGCTTCATAAACTACAAGTATTTATACCCACTATGAAGTGTGTGTTTATATATAACCCATGCTAAGTAGTCCATGGAAAAATCGTTACTTCAGCCTTAATCAAAGTAGAACTGCCAGAATTTCACTTACATTAGTCAAGGACTTCTCACTATTTCCAATTTACTTAAGCAGAATTAATTTTATCCTTACTTGTTATCATTTAGGCATACCAAGCTGACTGAACTGCTAGATGTGTTTTACCACTGTTTTTAAATTATAAAGCTGAAGCACCTGATATTTGTAAGAGGTGCATACACTCGAGGTCTCCGTCATAACATCTGTGTCCCTCATTTAGGAAAAGCTGTGTTATTATGTTCCTTTCAGGAATGATAGTTTTACTGCAGTGGTACAAACCTAGTGTGTCTACGCTGGAAGCACTTTTATTTCATTGACTGTTACACTAATACTGATGAACTGTAGATAGAATAGTTATTCTACTTTGAATTAATTTCCTGTCTAGAATAGATCATACTTAAACCTTAAAAGCTGAGTAAATTTGTTCATCTTCATTAAATTAAAAGTGTGTTTTTAACCTGCATGTTCTAAGTAGAGGAAGAACTATTTTTCAGAACTCCAGTCTACATGGCTAACAAGTTGAAAACCACTGGGGAGTGTAGTTTCTGCTTTGCTAGTTCATATGAGAAAAGTGAATTTTGTGTGTTCAGTAGAACTGGAGCTCATCTTAATTACTGAGCCAGTTCTATACTGCTAAGATTTACCGGCAGAATGTTTTGACAACCCTTAAACATACAGTTATGCCAACACAAAACCTTTTGATAGTTTGTCAGTGTTGTTTATGTGTGTGGTGTCCAGAAAGAAAGGTGCTAGTGTTCTGCATTGTCACAAGGAGTGCAGCTATGCCACGTTACTGGAGTGGTGGAAATTCTTCTGTTACAGGATAGCTCGTAGCCAAATTAATTTAAGAATTTGAGAAAAAGGCAAATGCCATGTTGCGTTTGGAACAAGCCTTCCAGTTGCAAATAAACCCATACTATTCCAGTTTAGTTGAAACAGAAATACTCATATCAGCAACATAAATGGCTTCTCTAAATCAACACCTATTAAAGCACCAGGAAAATGGTGCTAATTACAGAATTTAATGTTGATTTTAACCAGCATTTGTGTTTCTTACTTTAAATTGAAGCTTATTAAAATATGTATGATACTAATAGTTCTGATACTGATACTATGCTTACTGAATAATCACAGCTTTACTCAAATAAGAGGAAATGGATTTTTGTCTCAATTGTATATTCAGGTTTGCTGGGTGTTTTCCCTGGTGGGTTCTGTGAAACTGGAACATTACATATAGAATCTGAGTTGAACTACAACAATCCTCTACGGCACAGATGCCATGACTGCTTTTTATTATTCATAGTTAAGAGGGAAAAAAGAGACAATGGTTTTATCTTACTGTTTTCAGACATGGTTTACTTGTTTAATTGTAGTTTTTGTTAGCATTTCCAAAAGTATTGAATCTGTCTGTCCACACATTTCCAGCTGACTTAAATCCATTCACTGCTGTAACTCTCCATACAAGCAACTTTCATAACTATGTGAAATAAACTCTTCTGTCAATCAAATCAATGACAAATTAGGGCTACCCACACCAGAGGCAGAAGAATCCCTTTTTCTGAAACTATTCAAGAAGAAGAAAATTGATGGTCAAGGTGCAATTTTAAGGTAGCTTCATTTTGTATATGGAAGACAAACTCAGGGCTTGTTTGCTTACGATGTAGCATCTGCTAAGAACACAGGAATGAGAATGCATGTGAGAAAGTATGAACAACTCTGCCTACAGCTAAATTAACCTGCAAAGTGGACTGCTCCAAAAACTACAGAAAAACTACGCAAGCACTATGTTTTATAGTCTTCCAGCCAAGATTTTTGCTGTTCTATTGCTGTTAGAGCAGAAGTCAGGAAAAAGAACAAAAGCAGCCTTGGTCCCCATTTTTAGCTGTGCCAAGGAATGGACAGACCAGGGTAGTCTCATCTTGCCCTTTATTTCTTTAACATCCTCCTGGAGGGAAAAATGGCAGTACTGTTGCAGCACCCACACAAGAGTCCTGTGCTGTCCAAAGATATCTCTGATGGAGGTATTAAAGCCTTTATCTTTCATGTTAGATTACTTGATAGTACAAAATCTGAACTTCCTTGTCTCTGCCATCATGATTATGGGCCTGATTTTCTACACTTTAGCCAGGTTATTTTTTCACCGAATTTAATGGGAGAGTTACCCGAGTTAGAAGTTAGACACCTAGATACTGGAGTTACACTCCTTCTGTCAGTAATTCAAGACTTGAGCCATTACAATTTCACTGACTTTGGTGAAATTACATTATGTTAGCCAGTAATAGCGTAGTTGAGAAAAAGATCGGTATCTGCATGTGATACTACAGGAAACAAAATGAACATTGGGTAAAAAATCCACCTTCTTGTGTTCCTTCAGATTTTTTAACATGTTATTTGAAGATGAAGGGGTAGGGAGAGAAGTGTTATGCAGTATAATCACTGAAGCATTTATTTATATTTTTCTAGCTCATATGTATACCGCATGGGAGAGATGAAGACTTTTAATCTATTGTTCCACTTACTCAATTTTTATGTTCCTTCAACTGCTTGAGTGTTAAATTGTATTTTCATTTGGAATCAAAGTGTGCTTTAGCTAATTTATCTTCCTCATTCTGTCTCATAAAATTCAAATGCCTAGAAGTCACTGGATAGCCGTATGTAGGACTTGGTCTACACAGGACAATTTTATTCATGTTGTCAATGGCTTTACATTGAAATGACTTTATCTACCCAGGAATTATGAAAACATTCAAAAAGTTATGATGATAAAATATTTCAGTAATAGTATTTTCAGACTTTTGCTGGAAATCATCAAGGGAGTTCTGAACTGAGACATTATGCTGTGATCTCATCCAGGACCTCATGACAAGTCAATAGTAAGGGTATGAAATGCTTTTAAAATAAAAAGAACCATCTAATTGTGATTCCTTGCTTATTGAGGAGCTGCCCACATCTTTGTCATAAGCCATCACTTCTGCTAGCTGATGACTTGGAGACCAGTAAGGCTTTTGATATGAGAACTTGTTAAAAGCCAAGAGCTTTTCTCAGGGAAAAAAAAAAAAAAGACTATCTGAATTCTGGACTTGAAATAAGCACTCAGCCTTACTGTCTTGTCTTCAGTTGACTTCGTAGTACAGAGAATGCTCAACCTATTAACCTTGCAGGAGACACCACAAGTGGTAAATCCTTTTTTTAAATTACATTTGTCTTAATTGCGAATAATCACTTTGCATGTTTACACTTACAGTTGGGTTCCTTTTGACAGGTACAACTTGACATGATTATGTTAAGTGGATGTGAGACAATAATCTTTCTGAATGTGATTCCTACATGGTAAAAATAGGGACTCTTAGGGGCCCGGTTAAGAACTTGTCACAATATTAAGAATTTAATAGTTCATCTCACTAAGCCCAGTCCTTGTAGCGGTCAGTCTGGTTCCTCTTCCTGCTGCCTCACTGTAACATTTGGCACACCTCACTTCTAAAAGTCACCATAGAAATATATTTACAAAGTGCCTTGCAAGTCAAGAGCTAACCAGTACGTGAAGTAAATGTCAAAGTGTTTTAATAGAAAATATTAAAGCATTAATCAAATGCAGTAGCTTTAGACATTTTCCAACTATGAAATAGCATCTTTTCAATGCTACAATATTTAAGGTGGTATCTTTGCAAACTTTAGGCCTGTGAAAATGTATAGAGCAGACATAAATTTGTAATCCTGTACATACTGACAAATCATTCCAAGATTTAATTTTATTTTACTATATTTCATTCCCTCAGCTCCCCAAGAGATTAAAATGTAATGTTATGTGCACAGATTCTTTAAAGTCTCTCTCAGAGTGTTGTAATAGTCCAAGACAGAGATGCTTTATCATTTATTTTCAGAAGAAATAGCTATGACATTTCAGTCATTCAGAACATCAGGTAGGCAACATCAAAGCATATTTCCTGGACTTCTCTCTGCCTTCTTTAGAAGAATCTTCTCAGCCTTCATCCACAGAGATCAGCATCACATTTTCCAGTGTAGAAGTATATGTATGTTTGCAAATGCTACTACTAGCCACAAAATTAATGACTTAAAGGCTTAATGACTTCAGGACTTATCTGTGTAATCATCCTATCACAAGACCACTTGCAAAAGATGCGACTGCAGTTGTCCCTTTTTAAATTTACTACCATGATGTACAATAGTTGACAAATCATGACTGAATTATTCCCAGAGTTAAACAAGTATCTAAGAAATGGAGCAAGAAATAGGTATAGAACAAAATGTAATAAACCATCTATCTGAATGTTGAAAGATCTTGCAGAAATTGAACAATTAATTTTTTACCTCTGTGACTGTGCCAGTGATGTTACGGCTGTTAATGCCAAAATTCAGTGTTGTTTGCCCATAACAAAGTACTTGGAGGCAGTCCACCCCCTCAAACTCCCCTGATACAGAATGTTTCTGAGCAGCCCTATGGTTTCAGTGCTGGCAGCAAATGCTCTAAAACCCACAATCTTTAGCAAATCTGGAGTCACATGAATGAAAACTGTCAGCCTGTATGGCTGACTATGCCTGAAGTAGCAAATAATCTTTGATTATGTTATGATGGGAGATGAAAAAAAAGTAAAGACGTTCTTCCAAAGTCTACTCTGTGATTGAGTTTTGTGGTGGAGTGGGGAGATTGTCACTGAGGTAATGAATGCATTTGTATGGTCGTCAAAAATACAAGTATGAAAAATAGTAATAAAAACATAAATGGTGCTTTCTGATTTCATAATAGTTTCATAAACTGTAAACATTCTTGAAATTTTCAAGTTGGCTTAAGGGCTAGGTAGTAAAGTAAAAATGACACAAAAAAGTATTTAGAGGAGAGTGTTGAAGAGTGACATATACCATGCCAGTGAGATGCTGTAATCATTAATTTTATTTCTTGGTTTTCAGTTATTATAGTAGATATCTGAATACATCAGTTTCAAAGAAAGACCCTAGCCAGGAAATACCATCTCTGCAAAATAATTATTATGCTCAGCACCATTTCTTGTAAGTGACTACATATCTCAGTTTCTAGGTCTTAACAGCAAGCCAAGTTCTTGAATGTTAAATCTACACATATATCCTATATTCATGCTACTGAGAGAAGGAAAGAGAGCAGTGCATTAGTGAATGCAATGAACAAAAAAGAACAAGCTATGAAAACTAACAAGATGCCTACCAAGGTACTAGAAAGTAAGAGATAATGCTCAGGAGGTAAACACTGGCCACATCTGGAATTGCTTTTTTCAAATTAGAAAAGCTGAATGGAGTTATAATAGTTAATGTGTGTCCAAGTATTTTCAACAGGAAAGGTCACAGAAATAGGGAAATGTTACCAAAAAGCTAATGTAAAGCAATAGAGCAAATGGGAGAGATACCTTCTCCTTGTCCCTATTGAGAGCTGGTAGAGTATATCTGTTTTGAGATAATTATTTTAAAAGTTTTATTTTCTAAAAAGTGTCATAAGATTGATCATTTTCAAAAGCAATGTGTGTCTGACATCGTCCTGGATCCTGTCCTCTATTGTTAAAATTTGTGTCAGAATTTATTCTGAGCAGAGATTATTCTCCCTCTGTAGTGTCTGCTACTGCAATTGTCAGAGACAGAGTTCAGGGATAGCATGAACCACTGGACCCAGAAGGGCATTTCTTGTGTTACTTGTCACTAAATCCAGCAGAATGATGGGAGACCCTTTCCTGATGCTTAGAGCAAGGGTAGGGGGAGAGAACAGTAACACAAGGTGGGACAACAACTGTCCTAGAAACCACAATTTACATCACATTAGATATGAGACCAGATCTTCACTGCTACTATAGCATTGCTCGTTTGAGTTTTAATGAAGTTAAAGCAATCTGATGGCTGCCAAAAGAAAGAGAAAATATTATGACCATATATTGGAACAACTTTAGTATTTTTACCCAGCACTAGAAAGGCAAACAAAGTGAACATCTGTTGTATTTTAAACATTTGCTTTAAAAAAGAGAATTTCACACAGGCTTATACCATATACTTGCATATATGTAAGTGTAAAGTTCAACTCATTTCGCTGAAGTGAATTCACAAGGGATTTTAACCCATATAACATGCTCATACCAACACAGAAAAACATTGGTGGATTTCAGGGGTTTGAATATTTGAATAATTCCTTCTGTGCACCAGAAAGAAAATATGGGTGACATGAATGTTCTTTGTCTTGTATCTTTGAGAAATCCTTTGGAGCCTAGGAATTACACAAAATACTTTTTTTCACAGGAGGTAGGAGTATGCAGAAAGCTTTTCATGTGGCCCTGAGTAAAAGAATGTCTAAGAAATTCCTGAAGGAAAAGATCATAGACTTCTCGATTCTTTTTAATTATTCTTTAAGAGGGTAAGGGTGGTTTTAAAAGTAGATGTTCCACTCACCTAAAAGATGGGTTTATAGTTGTGTAGTGCATGGCTTTGTGATTTTTGGGAAATTCTGCTATTGTGTTGTTTGCATGTCACCTTTAATATAGTGATTCAGACATCAGAATCTTTGTTTAAAAAGTATTGTTCACAGTAATGGGCCCAAATTATTTTTAACACTCATAGATCTGAGAGCAGTAGCTGACCTCAGCATTGATATAAGGAGTTATTATGCAGATCTCCCTCTTTTAGCTCTACCACTTTATCACACCTCACAGCTTCTTGCCTACTCCAATCCTGAAAAATGAAACATTTTTTTCTGGAATGCCTTTAAATAGCAAACTTTTGTATATGCTCAAAGTCAACCATATAATTTGGCAGCAAGGAAGAAAAGAAGTAGAGTTAAAGCAGGACTTTTAGTATCTTGAAAAACAAGTAACTGTTCAAACCTTGATGCTGTAGGTATTTGCTTTGCTTTGTCTCTGATACTTGTTCCTTGCTTGCTTTGTGTTCATTTGAAAGGGAGAAAAATAGGTGATAGGTATCATTGACTCATTTGCTTTCTCTTGCTATTGAGACTAATATTGAACTATTAACATCTTTCTGCAATGCATTATTGATTTATTTGTAAACAAATTATACTGCATTTTAGGGACTAAACTATGTCATTTTGATATGAACATCTGATTTTAAAAATAAATTTTAAAAACAGATCTAATTGCTTTCTTTTCCACCCACTTTTTAAAATTTAGCCTTAGGAGAGGCAGAACAGGTTAAAGGAAATTAAGAGTGACAGATGGTCAGACCTGGAGAATATAATTAAATTTAATCTAGACTAGCAGTTCCCAAACATTATAGGCAGTTTTTGCAACTTCCCCCATCCTACCTTTTGCATCTGCAGTGCCTTTTCTTCTAGACACAAAGCACTGCAGATTTGGCAACAGGGAATGAGGAAGAAGTAGGACTGGTAGGGTTATATAGCAGGGTTTCTCCTCCTTGTGCTCTGGACATGCTTTACTACTGTCTGGCAGAGAAAAGCAGTGCTGAGGGCCTTAGTGATGGGTGAAGAAGAGTCAGAGACACAGCACTACCTTCCTGTTCTCAGCCTGTGAACCTACAGGATACTCTCTTATTAAGAGATGAGAATAAAAGAAGCATCAAGAGCTACACTGTAAGGAAATAATTGGCTTCATGACCAAAGAGATTGTGTGCAATATGATATATCTTGCTGTTAGAAATGGGTTTGAGGTTGTTCCATATTGCAAGCAAACAATAGAACAGAGACTAGAGGCAGAGTGAAAAATGACTTTCAAAGATGGGTTACCAGTGTTTTGCTTCAAACTGAGATGGGATTTTAAGTTAGGTTCCAGCAGAGTCTGTCCTAAGATCATTTCTATTTAATATTATAATTAAGCACTTGGATAGTGGAAAGGAGAATGTGCTTACAAAATTTATGAGTAAGAGCAAGCTGGAAGAGAGGGCAAGTACTGTGAAGGGCAGAACTATCTTAACAAATTGGAATCATTGTCCACAATCAGCAGGATAAATTCACGTAATAGATCTGGAAAATCAAGACTTATGAAGCAGAAATCAGATACACAGAAACAGAATGAGGAATAACCATCTATCAGTTATACAGCAGAAGGAATCCAGAGCTTATTCTGGATAGCAAGATAAATATAAGCAAATAATTCAGTAGTCTCACAAAAGAGAGAAATAATGTCATTTGGGGAAATATTTGCAGGAAGGTCATGAATGAGATCATGAAGCAAATTATTCTGGTATGCTCAGCAGTGGTGAGACCTTAGCTGGAGTGCTGTGTCTGGTTTTTCCACCACACTAAAAACATGTAGACAAACTATAGGAGGCACAAAAATCAACAGAAATGAGAGGGTCAGGCTGGATGGTTTCCCAAGGCCTCATCTAGCCCTACACTTCTGTGAAATAATCTTTGAAAGTTTTATCTTCTATTTGCAAAATGTACTTTGTGTATTGTACTTTTGTAACTTTCCCATTTTCACCAAGATTACATGATTGTAAGAGCCAGTTTGTCCATTGCTACTGTGTGAAACATGAAATCCCAATTTAGTTGAAATCTGTGTGAGTTTTAATACCAACTTCAGTGAGACCAGGATTTGGCCTGAAACCTTTATCAAAATGTAACATTTACTTCTCAGTTTTGTTTTGTACTGTATTTTTATTCTGAAGTTTATAGTAAACATTAGTTGTGCATAAAAGTAATTATTATTATCAGCATGAAGGAATAATTGGGTCTGGATGAATAAATGTAGGGTTGAAATTTGGCAGATTCTATGTTTATACCTTCAGTATAGTTGCCTTTTTGCCCTGGCCATGTTCTCTATGCATTGAATTTAATCTCTCGTGAAACAATGATTCATAGGTACTTTTTGAGGATTAATTCTTGTTTGTATGGATTTGAATAAGATTTATGCTAAGCATTTTTCTACAGTGATGTCATTTGTTATGTTTTCTATAACCATTCTTTATTCTTCCAAATCCATTAAAAGGTGAAGTAAACTCATAATTAAGATCAGGTATGAACTCAACTCTTCAACAGTATTTGGTAGATTACAACTATCACAATTACAGGAATTGTAATTTGGAGATTTATATGGCTGGAGATATGGGCTGAGGGAAGCCTCATGAAGTTCAACAAGGGGAAATGCAAAGTCCTGCACTTGGGAAGGAATAAATCTAGGCACTCCCGGTATATGCTGGGGCTGCCTGACTGGAAAGCAGCTTGAGAGAAAAGCACCTGTGTGTCCTGGTGGACACCAAGTTGAACATGAGGCAGCAACATTCCCTTGTGGCAAAAGAGGCCAACAGTATCCTGGGCTGCATTAGGAGGAGTGTTGGCAGCAAGCCAGGGGAGGTGATCCTTCCCCTCTGCTCAGCACTGGTGAGTACCTGGAGTACTGTGTCCAGTTCTGGGCTCCCCAGTACAGGGGAGACATGGACATAGCAGAGAGAGGCCAACAAAAGGCCACTAAGGTGCCGAAGGGACTGTGGCACCTCTCCTGTGAGGAAAGGCTGAGCGAGCTGGGACTGGAGAAGGCTCAGGGGGCTCTTATGTATGAATACCTGAAGGCAGAGTGCGAAGAGGACAAAGCCAGGCTCTTTTCAGTGGTGCCCAGTGACATGACAAGAGGCAATGGGCACAAACTGAAACACAGGAGGCTCCATCTGAACATCAGAAAACACTTTTTCACTGCAAGGGTGACCAAGCACTGGCACAGGCTACCCAGGGAGGTTGTGGAATCTCCATCTTTGGAGATATTCAAAAGCTATCTGGATGTGGTCCTGGGCAACAGGCTCTAGGTGTCCCTGCTCAAGCAGGAGTTTGGACAAGATGACCTCCAGAGGTGCCTTCCAACTTTAGCCATGGAGTCTGTGATTCCATGAATACCTTGGAAACAGAAGTAACCCTTATCTAAATATTGGTTGAAAGAATAGGGTACTACAGATCCAAACGATGTAAAATACTAGGAAAAAGCATATGGTTAAAAGGAAAACAAGTTCGTTTTTGTACTTCTGTGAACAATGAACCCTGAGTGCAATTTTTATCATGTTATTTTTCTTGAGATGTCTGTGAATGTTTTAATTTCCTATGTGGTCATTTACTGTCCTTGCTTCTTTTACAACTAACATCCAGTTTAATCACTTGTCTTTTTCTTCTGAGCTTTACTCTGAAATTTATACTATTCCTTACCAAATATACCTTTGTTTTATATTTAATTTCAAATAAAAGAACTAATTATGTCCTTTTCATAATAAGTCCTCATGCTGTACTATGTTTGAAAAGATTAAATACTTAGTTATTTCTATTTACTTTGGCAGACTCCTTTAAAGAAGGTTTTTATTTACTTTGATACTTCATTTCCTAAAAATAAGAGTATATGTCCAGATTTGTAGTTTGTTTTACATGGAATAATGTTGGTTATAGATTTCTTGTCTTCTACAGTGTTAACTAGAAGACAGACTACTCATTCCATCAGAGTACCTGCGTTCTTCTTATGGATCATTTAACATGTACCATAGGATTCTCAGTGATTTTAAAAATTTATTATTATTTTTGGACAATTTAACCAGCATCAGGTTTTTATTAGGGAGGTGTCTAATCTACTTAATCTTTATACTATTGCAGAACTTTTATACCCTTGTAAGGTTTCCTACTTAGAAATCCAAAGACAGACAATTTTCCAAGGCTTAAAACTGTTTTACAGTGTGTTTTTCTGAAGTCCCAGTCCATAAATATAGTTGTCCTTGAGATTTTGTTTTTCATATTCCAGCATCTGAAGTGAACATTGTACACCAATCTACACAGTGAGTATGTATTTTTAGCTCAGAGTAAATCTCTCCATTCTGTTTCCTTACAGACACTTCTTTTCCGAGTTATCCTTAAGGGATTACTTAGTAAAGTGTTGATGTTACAAACTTTGTTCCAAGCAGAATTTACACACCTGAAAAGCTAGCTGCAAATGTAAAAGTTCTGTTAAGTCTGCTGAATAACTTAAGAAGCTAGAACGTGGAACATTTAGAACATGACTACAAATAGCCTTTTATCATTCTTGCTCACGCCACTCACTAATCCTTCTTGTTCTTCTCAGGTACCTCCCTTAGCGACATTTTGGGTTATTTTGAAGACGTATCTAAAGATCATAGAAACATGTGAGTGCAGCAGCTGTCAGAATTCCTAACCCAGATTAGTCGCCTATTGCAATGCAGGTGGGCAGTGTGACAAGTGGCCTGAACAGATGTCTTCTGATCCATGAGGGAGAAGTCTGTGTGGCTGCAACTTCACTGCTGTGGGTATTCAAACCCTGAACTACTGGTAAGTATGGCAATCATATTCCTTGGCTGCCGTGCAGACCTGTCTTTTGTGCATATGTAGTTAACCACACTAGAAATCAAATCTCTCCATCTAGAAACAAAAAGGGGTTTAAAATGCTTGTATATTTGGCATATGAGACTGCTCGTTAGTTTGCCATTTGGTATATAACTGCCCACAGGTTGGCATGTCCAGGATCTCAAGGATTTGTCTGTTAACTGGACTGTCATAAAGTGAGGAAGGAATTGAGTGAAGCTAGTTTATATGTGATATGAGAAGAACATTTTAATATCTAGCATGATAAATATTTCTTTTTCCTTAGCTGATGGAGATATATTAGTGAAATATATAGAATTTTAATGTTGAATTTGCAGTTTACTTCTTCAGATAAATGTAAAATCTTCTTATGGCAGTGTTTCTTTGCTTATCCTTTATGTATGCAATTTGCTGCATTTTGAAACTCATATTTATCATAGAACTGAATGCATACTAAACCAAAACAGAACATATCTGCATTCATCCATCACTGTGATATTATCTTGTGGAGTTCCCCACTTGCCTTTCTGCCTCTAATGCCATAGACCTTGCTTTACTATTTATTCACTCTTAGTATCTGGTCTTCATCTCATAAATCATGTTGACAATGAGCTAAATCCAAAATACATTCTGTTTTAACACGAGATTATGTTTTGCCTCTTGGGCACAGTTATAAAGTACATAAGAAAACACAGATTTTAATTTTGTCATTTTTATTGTTTTCTTTTTAATACTCTGTGATCTTTCTCACTGTGATTCTTACTTATTTTCCTAAATGGCTTACTCAAATATAATTTGATTTCCAGTTTTATTTCTTTAGTCTTGATCCACCCAACTCCTCTTAGCTTTCTACATCTGTGCTAATTTTTTCTTGCTCCTTGGTTCTTTCAGCCATTTCAATGCCTTTCCACTTATTCATATTGACACTTGTGTTTTGACTTCCTGAAATTTGTGGGTGTTAGTAATTCACTTGATTTGGAAGAATGATGCACATTTCTTCATTGAGCCAAAATTGCTTCTCTTCTCTGTTGGCACCAGCTCACACGTGATTTGCTTAAAAATTGGTTTCAAAGCAAAAAAAAAAAAGAGACTTCACAAAACAAAGTTTTAAGCATAGCATTTGTATAATTACCATCAGAACAATTATTAATGCAATGTTTTTCAGCCCACAGGGGTGAGGCCTCTCTCAAGCAATTTATTTGACATAAATTAAAATGGAAATTTAATTTTTATTACAGTAACGATTTACAGCAAAGACTCAAGATGAGATTAAAAATGCTTCTGATGTTCTGAATTAATATAGATAATATACTCCTAAATAGAGCAGAATGGTTTTATATATATATATATATATATATATATATATATATATATTCATGT
>NW_020799095.1:14655127-14680225 GCF_003259725.1 Athene cunicularia | reverse complement strand
TCTTTTTTTTTTTTTTTTTTTTTTTTGGGTGTGCCATTACCTGTGGTTTTATCAATGCATGTTGAATAAAAAGAGATGTCACCACTGATATCTACAGAGGTCATCAGCAAAGCAGTAACTGCTATGTTAACTGTAGAAACTTCTGCCAACTCAAACTGACAAACCAGCTCGTATCAGCAGACTGGTTGTCATTCTTTACAAGGGCCATTTCTAGCCTTGTTTCAAAGACAGTTGATAACAGCAGAGTAACAGTGAGACCTCAGTGGTTTTGTCTCATTTTAAAATCCCCGTGATTTTCCTGCTTTGGTTGCCTTCCTCAGCCCCAACCCTCACTGCCTGTCCTCCTGCAGGGAGGGTGCAGGGTGGATAATCTCCATTCTGTTCTTCAATTGTTGTGCATACTCAGCATCCCAGCTGCTCGCCTGAAATCCAGTGAGTCATTTTCAGCATCACCATCTACTCCCTCTGCTTCTTCCAAATCTGCAGACATATTTATGCTGCACACTGCAGTGCAGTGGCTGCACAAATCACCTACTTAATGTGCATATGCACAGGTACTGCAAGTATCCTAGTGGCAGCTGCGTGGAGCTCAGATGATAGGTTAATTTTTCTTGCCAAGAATTCTCCTTTTACAAGCTGGTCTGCTCGTGCTGCCTGGTTATACACTTGGCTGCACCTGTTTAAAGTATCCTGAGAGAATATGCATATCCGGCACTTCGATGACAACCACCGTGAGTGATTTTGTACCTCACACAGACTCTTTGATCTAGAAAACAGTGTATTTGTAGTTGGCAGCCAATACATGTTTTTAAATCAAATGCTTGTTTAATGAAGGGGAACACTGTGTGTGTCTTTTGATATTCTGTATCCAGATTCATCACTGCTTACAGTACATGACAGGTTTTGAAAAACAAAGCTGCTATGGCTTTCCTTTCTGTACTACTGCCTACTGGGAATGCAAATATTATAAAGTTACTCTTGGAGCAATTAGAGCAGTAGCAGTAAAGACAATACTTTTGAATCTCTGCTTTAAAATTCTGCATGAATATAGTTATAGGCTATGTTTTTATGTAGAAGAGAAGATATGGTTCCACTAAGCCACACTAACAGTCAAAAATCTGAAAAGATATGAAGAATTTATCTGAAAATTTCTGAAGTCATAAAAATTCTAAAGAGATAAGAGTTCAGAGAAACCCTGCCCTTTATTGGGAAAACTTTTAACTGAAGGAGATATGTCCAGAAAGTAAATGAAAATTTAAAAAATGTAAGACAAGAGGAGTGTTAAGAAAATAGAAACTCTGATAGCTCAGAGACTTCAGCTTAGAAGAAAATATGTCACTGGGATGTAAGCCTCACTTGCCAAAAAGATTTCTGCTAAAATTAGCAGCAGTAACATAATTAATAATGGTAGTATGTGGATTTCCAAAGTTTTATTTCAGAACTTTTTACAGCACCCTTGTACCAGTCAGAGCTTCTGTTTCTCTGAAGCTGTTGATATGGACATAGACCTGGCAAAGACTTCCTTGGGTCAATTTTGCTACTCTCTCCCTAATGCAGGCCACCGCATATATTATCCTTGCATTTACAATTTATTAATCTTCATCTTGAAATTGTTTAATTTTCTGCTACCATTACTCCCATCGAAAAGTTGTCCTGGAGCCTCAAAACTATGTAGATTAAAAATATTTTTCTATTTCCTAGGTTAAATATATTAATGATCCATTAATAGCATTTTACATTACTTATAAAAAAACCCCTGCCCTCTAGGTTGTATCTCTTTCTCCAAAGTGTCATTTATCATCTGATTTCTGTGTGGTCATTTTCCCTGGCAACCTTCATTTTTGCAGACTAAGTACACTGCACTCTTTCAGTCGCATGTCAGAGAGGGGCTCTGTGCTCTCTTTATCATCCGAGTAGTTGTGGTCCAGTGTGAATTCATCTCTCCTAAAGAGTACACAGCATGTATACAGCATTTGAGATGAAAATTCAGCAATTTTAAAAATAGTAATATTCAGGTATCTTTGCTGGAAACACCTCCTTTTTACATTCTTTATGATACTTGCCTTTTTCACAGCTATGCACATTTTGCCTCATAGTTTGAGTGGCTGGCAGTTGGCTGACAGTTTTCTGTGACTGTCTTATGTGTTTCTTTTCTTCCTGTATTTCCAGCCCCCAGCTCTTCATGAGGATTCTTCTTGTTGCTCTCCAGCAGCATGACAGAGCATATACACTAACCACATTTCATTTAATTTTATTATTCTGTTCATTAAGGGCATCCAGATTTTCCCAGTCTATAGCCTGGTCTGTCTCTGGGTTGATGACTGACATACATTGTTAGTGCCAGAAAGCAGAACCAGGAGCCTGGACCTAAACCAAGAAAGCAGCTTGAATCTCTATTTTTTGAATCAGAACAGAATCCAAACCTTTCTCAGAAGGCCTTAAATTGCAGGTGAGGTTTTTTTTGTTGTTAATGCTTCAACTTCATTTTTTTGAACTTTTGTTACTGCAGGACTTCAACCAGCACAAGCTCTGCTTTTGCAGCATGGTTCTACCCGGTGCTGCTCAACAGGCACCAGCAGGACCTCCTCATCATGGTGATATCCAAGATGAACTCTAATTAAACTGCGCCTGCCTGGCAAAAGAGGGCTGGCCATTACTATGAATTCTCTTCTGCCCCTAGTGCTAGCAGTGCTCTGCAGAAGCCTGCTGGGCTCCATCGGCCTGAAGTTCCCCAGCAATCCCACCTAGGTCGGTAGAAATCGCACTGAATAGCAGTGTGGGGGTTTCCGTACCTCTTTGCATATGTACACTTGACATATGTGCATACATATGTTAGTTCGGTACCTTAAGTATGCAGGAACAAATTCACAAGGGAAAGAACATCCATCTCCTCCTCCTCCAGCATCTTGCAGGCGTCACTCATACATGCAGTTCAGTGCAGCATCACAAGTTCATTCTAGCTCCTCAGTTGTATTTTCCAGGGCTGGGGGGGAGGCTGGTGTGCCTAAACTCTGACAGCAAGGACACTTATTTTTGCTAGTTCTTTAGCTACAGTACACACTTTTACCAATTCCTGTCTTTAATATTTAAAAATAACATTTCCACATTTTAGAAATTTCCTTTATAAGCATAAGGGTAGAATTTACCATCCTGATTTTATCTTATTTATTTATTGGCTTATACTCTGAAGACAACTTATGCAAAAGAAAGTAGATTTAATGGATTTCTTTTCATTCCTATACAGGGATCTTTTCTTATCCTCCTGAGAAATCTGATTCTTAACTGCATAATTAGGTGGCTGTAATAAAACGAAAATTTGCAGGATCAAAAGAGATATACCCGATTTTATACCTCATCCAAGTAAATATTCTTCTGGTCTAAAATTACACAGGATGTAGCAATGAAGTATGGTGGAAATTCTATCAGTGCTTGGGTTATGCATTTGTATGTCAGTGCATCTCTTATTGATACAGGCAATGTATCTCATTACCTACTGATATGTTATGAAATCTTGAATTTATAAAGCCTGTAAAATTCTTTTGCTGTGACCATGGCTGCATTGGTGCATTATATGTGACATGAAGGTGAAGGTCAGCTCTTATTTTCCATGGAAAAAATGGGAACCTGACATAATCTGATCAGTGAAAAATATTTAACTCATGTTCTCTAGGTTTATTCTGTCCTAAAAACTGAACAATATTAAAGTGGATAAACCACTGACCAGATATTTTTCTCCAAGCAGTTGTTATACAGCAGTCAAGCAATTAATCAAAAACCTATGTTTAAATGTGCCATCTCTTATTTCACTAAACATTACCAAAAACATCCTTTTAGCTTTATTTTCCCCTTTCATAGTAGTGAAGATCTGTATGTCCTGGTAGTTATTGCCATGTGTATTCACAAAAAAAATCTCAAAATAACATCCAAACATGATATAAACAACACATAGGGGAAGAAATTACAGTAATCGACACAACAGATGGATAGACAGCATTCTGATCTTCTAGTCACCTGCTGCCAAAGTCAATCCAAATAACATGGCTCTAAAACATGACGAGCCAGCCACAAGGGAGAGAGGAAATAAGTTGATCTCTTAGTTGACCTCATGAAACCTCCTTTCCTGGTGATTTATATTCCACATCCATGTGGTTGTCCAGCTTCCTCCTCCTCTGTATCTCCTGTGACCTCTCCTCCATTCCCTCTCCCCTTGCAGCCAGCAAGGACATGGGATGGCACGTGGCATCGCTGGTTGTGATCTAAACAGACTGTGGACTCACGCTGAGTGGGGGCACTAATTAAGGTGCCCTTTCTATTAGGCTTTTATTTCCAGCTGCAAATTACTAGAAAATTTGTAGGAGCTTACTATGTTTGAGATCTCTGTCCATCTGTCAGATTTGTCTGAAATGGGCCAGTTGTTTCCATTATTACCAGGGGTCAGCAGAGATACAGGGTAGCCACAGAAGCCTTGTTTCCTTAGGATAGCCACTTGAAAATCACCTGAAAATGAAGTAGTTTAAATTAAAGGTTTTGTTTGTTTGTTTCAGTTAAATAAATACATGCCTGTGGGGATGGATGTGAACTGGGACAGACACTGTGTCCTTAAAACTTTGACAAAACCAAGCAAAACACTCACCGTTTGGAGCAGACGATGGCAGCAGTTCCTGGTCCTGGATTGCTCTAATGAAAGCTCAGAGTTTGAGACAATCCACCCAGAAAAAACAGTAAAATTCTTGCATTTACTTGGCAAGAACAGCTCTTCAGAGAACTGTGCAGTGGATAACATTCATCGTAGTCCTTGTAACTCAGATAAATAGTTCTTTCCATCAATCCAAACCATTGTAAATCGTCCTGCTTTTGTAATATTGTAATATTCTGATTTTTCCTTCACACCTGTTGTCTTCATTAACATATGTAGAACAGTCTTCTATCCCATCACGGCGTGGGATGGATGATGATATTACTAATCTCACAGAAAAACACCAGGACTGCAATTTTCATTGAGAAACATCATCTGGGAGAATCAGTGTGGTGGTGCAATTTGGGTGCTGGACAGAAGAGGGTGCCCTTCAGATAGCCTGAGATAAAGAAAGACGTTGGCTATGAACACTGCAAGCAGCCAGAGGTCGGCAAACTCCCAATGCAAAAGGAAAACTTTCCTGGTGACAAGTCCAGGCCGCCTGCGCTGTATGGCCCGGGGGAGGGCTGGCTCGCATGCTGCAAACCGCTGGGACACTTTATTAAAGACCGCCATAGAGCTCCATGTGAACAGCAGGAGTATGAAATTACTAGTCCCCGGACTAGTGTTTCCATGTGGATAGAAATCCTGAGTGCAGTGTGCTGGGAACGAACTATGCTGTTAATATTTCTGCCACGTTCAGAAGGTGGCTGCAAGTTTATAGATTTAATGTAGGATACGAGCACTGGAGTCTCCATACTGTTCTAATCAATGCTTTAGAAGGTTGTCGCTTACTCAGTCAAGACTGTAGCTCATAAACCACCTGAGGAAACAAATCCTGTGCTTGGTTGCCTGCACACCAATGTGATTTTTGACTCATAATTCTGGATCCCCTGACGTGTATACTCCTACAGGGGGTAAGTTTGTATTGGCTGCATTGAATGACCAAAAATGCTTCCACATTGTAAAACACTCCTATAACATTGATTCAGGTTTAATCAGTTACACGAGGTAGTTCAGAGAGTAGTTGTAGCTGTGCGAAGCACTTTATTCAGGGTTAGAATTTGTCTTAGTGTGATAACCAGGCAATAAACTCTGAGTCAGCTGTCAATTTTTGTAGAAATGAGGCATCGCTAGAGCTTAAAGATCTGCTCCAAACATTTTTATCAAACAGATCATATCTCCTGAGTGGATATTTCTACTGGTTTTGACAAGGAAGAAAGAAAATATTGTCTTTGGGTATATCTAGGGAAGTTAAATAACACTGGAGTAATTGCAAGCCAACCACGTCTACACACAAGATTAATGCAGGTGTTCAGGGTGCAAAGATGCTTTTAAATCTTGATTTACACTGTGTTTTGCAAATTAACAGTGCCCTCACAGCCCTCACATTATACTCATTGGATTATTTTTGTGTCTACAACACATGCCATGTGTTTGAAACTGAATCTAATGCTTTTAAAGGAACTAATGATCAATGTTTTCAATAAGCAACCTGGAATCCAGTGTTAGTTGATGCATCATGAAACAAGAAGAAGAACATACTACAATACATCATCTTAGCAGAATTGAAATTTCACTTCTTCAAATGCCACTTAAGATAGAATTGTCTTTTCAGGGGAACATACTTTCTCCACTGGACCTGAACCAGGTACAGAATAAACTGCTATAATTGCGCAAGCCCCACCACTAAGAACATTACAAGTATTTTACTCTTCTTTAATTCTTACATTATGGTATGACAGCTTCATTCCAAACTATGTTTCAGCTGTAAAACTGTTTAAAGCATGAAATCTAAAGTGTATCCTGAACAAATGTAGCACAGCTTCATTCTGAATTGGTGAAAACCATAATTACGAGTGACCAGAGTTTATAATGTTGTGCTACTTTATCTTTGCTGAATGAGGTCGAAATGTCTCGGGATAGTGTTTTGTGGCCACATTTACTGAAATACATGAGGTCGATCCTAAGAAGACCATTATGGGCTCTTCAGGAACAGTTACAAAAGCCAAGGTAAAAGTATTCCACCCTTGGAGAAGAAATACTGGCTTGCACGGGAGTAATGTGAAGAGGTACAATCTGTCTTTTGGCCATAAATTCACCTTCAGATGGATCATGTTCCTTTGCCCATTATTGTACAGGCAACCCTGAAAAGACTCAGACAAGTATGAAGTAATATTATTTTCTTTATATGTGACATAGAAACAAATTAGGAGATGAAAATGTGATACCTGACTGCTTGTTTTGCTCATCTTTATCTTCCTAGAATACTCTGAATACTCCAAAGTGCTGTTTTCTACTATGGAAGCAGTTGAACAAATCAGATATGTCTTTACTGCAGTTTCAGAAGAATAATATAAAGCTACTTGTTTAGTCTGTCTTGTTGAGCAGAAATTACATGGCATCCTGACAGCAAAATAGACTAATCATAACAAACTTAATTCATCTCTGCTATACTCTGAACTGGACTGAACTTTCTCTGCAAGACAGGGGAATAACTCATAAATGTATTATTCTGGAGGAATCAGAGGGAAAATCAATACACTTTGCTCATGATGCACATCAGTGTGTTGTCATAACAGTGATTATAAGTCCTCCATCAGTAGCCAGGGCTGGATGCTCAAGCTACATTAAAAGTTTCTCTCACTTGACCAAACAAACATGAGTCGGTGCAGGTGATGCCACCCTATCTTTTTATTTGAAAAGCTGACAATTGACACTATAGACCTTGTTGCTCATTTGCCATTGACAGATGTTATAGTGTCATATTAATAGATTTCTTCAGTAAATGGCCAGAAGTAGTCTCTATCACAGGTCCATCTGCTTCAGTCATGACTTTCCATTTACCCTTTTCAGCAGAGAAAGAAACTCAGAAAACTAATGTCCACAAGCAGATGACAATTCCTATCTTTGCAACTTCAATATTTTTTCTGAGTAAGAGGAGTCCTTGTATATAGACAACCATCGTCATTGTATCCTCAGGCTAATGAAGAACTAAATGCTACAAAAAAAGCCTTGAAATAAAGATATCAGTGTGTGAAACTGAAAGGAAAATGTGGGGAGACTTTCATATTTACTAAAAATATGAACAGCCAGGTGAAATGCAGCAAAGCTGGGGGAGATTTTCAAAGCAGAAGGTAAATGCTGTTCTGTTCAGGTACTTAGAGTAGAATGTGCTAGGATTCATGAGAAACCATCCAATGGAAACAAGGAAAATGAAAAATGTTAATAGATTAGTTTTGTGCTACCAAGGATCTGCAATTTGCAAATAATCTGTTTGTGAGAATACACAACCCTGTTAAATGAGAGGATCACAGTTTACATCTCAGTGCTGTTTGAGGGAGTTTTTCATGCTGCATGTCTTACCTGTGGCAACGTGGAGACATTTTGGCATGTCCACCTGTAATCTGTGCTTTGTGTTAGTCTTTCCAGTGTAAGATGCACAACAGGAGTTGGAAGACCAATATCCTGCCAAACCTACTTAATCACCTCCATAAGAGGTAAGTAGTGTTGTGCAAGTCCTGAAGGAGCCTTTTGCTGGAATTGTTTAGTTCTACATCAGTTTGTCAATTTGTTTCTTAGTTACTTAGCAACTTATTTCCTGGCTGCATAATTAGAAAATACTGATGGAATAAACTTCTTTCTACATGGCTAGACAACACATAACCGTGTTTAAAATCTAACAAATTAGTTCTGTTCAAGTAATGCTTTTTATCTGGGCTCGTATCATTCTTTCCCTTTGATAGCTCTTGTATCTATTGGCCAATGCAAATTTGGCAGAGAAGCAAAGGAGCACAAAGATAAGAAGTTCCTGTAAGCTTTGGGCAAATGGGTGACCCCAGTGAAGGAAGGGCTTGCGTGCAAGTTACCTGCTCTGGTTAATCTGCTGCTACCCCTTCAGCACAGGTGACTGGTCAGTGTACTTGTAGGGCAGTCACATCATACATGGTCTTGCATAGTCAGAGGTTCGGAGGTGTGGTGGAGATGGGAGGTAGTATGGATTGAGGCTTTTAGTGTAAGTGAGGTCTTGTAAACACAGTGAAGGCAGCTCTGGTATTTTCTGACTGGAGGATATAAGGGGTGGATGAGAGGAATTGTGGTGTATGTGAATCCATAATAGATTGGGATGCACTAATTCCACTGCTTGTTGAATGACAACAGTACGAAATTACACTGAAACATCCATAGCAATGAATTGGGTCTGAGGCCAAGCTGGGAAGTCAAATCAGCAAGGCAATCACGGGATTAGCAAAAGATATAGCCAGGCACAGGCATATCTGTAACACAGCTCAGGGAAGTGCTGATAGCAAGGGCCTGATCTCAAATGCAGCTCTCGAACCAAGGGGCAGAGGCCCCAGATAACACATCTTGCAGCTCTTTCTCACACAACACTTTTCAAAGCAGTCTGATCCAAAGTTACACAACTCCACCGTATCAAAGCTGACCTTGAAGAGTGGCAGCCAAGCCCCTGGGTAGGGAGTGAGGGGAAAGAGATTGTAGCGTGTGTGTGTGCAAGTTGGGCCTGGCAATACACAGTGAAGTAGCTTTAAGGATGTAGGGTTTTTGGTTTTGGTGTTTTTTAATATTGGACTTGAGCTCCTAAATCTGTTGTTTCTGGAAGAAAATTGCAGAAATGGCTGAATTCGCATTTATTTGAGAAACCAGTGATCCAACTGTCGTTTCTCATATGCAGATAAAATTGGCTCCTATACTAGTAGGACTTTCACCACGTCTAGTTACTACCTGCCATACCTATCTTTGTGTCTGCAGCTTCTCAGTTGGTGACCCATTGTTTGTAAGACAAAGACCATCTGGTTGTCAGAAAAACTAGCTACAGCCGCATCAGAAGGTTGCTTCTGACCACCCTTATTCATACAAAGCAAATTGTTGTTGGACAACTTGAAGGAGTTGTTTGAAGTAAATGTGCTGGCTGAACCAGGTGGTACTTGGTGCACATCCTTGGGCAAAAGCACAGGTGTCTGAGTGCCCTTCTGTAGACAAGTTCTGAGTCATATATTAGTAGAAGTGTTCAGCACTGAATGTTACTGGAAAGAAAGGTCATTTGTGGAAAACTGGGTTTTAGCACATGCAGGCTTCAAGCATTTTAATTAGACAGAGGACTGGTTTGCTACCCAAATATTTCTTCCTCTGAGCTTTATGCTTTGATCCTGCAGCACAGATCTTGGCAATAGGGACAGCTTGTTGGATTCAATTCTTGATAAGGTGTACTATGGCTCAAGTGAGCACTAGAAGATATACAAGGAGGTCTCACAAGATTTGAATTGCTCTGGAAAAGGATTTGATATTTGAAAGATATTACAAAATTCTCATGTTTTCTGACCTCTGCTAACTCAGCCTGATTGAAAGCTTGGTTGAAGGTTGGAAAGAACTGTTATTTTTACAAAATAAAAAAATCTGCAACTTTACTTCAGCTCAGCAGCTATAAACCATAACATATTTATTTTTCTGTTACTCTGAATATATTCAAGCTGCTGGAAAAAAATTAAGAAAGTACAGGATAGTCATATTAAAGTCAATAGAAGTCTTCAGTTTCATTGTCGTGATTTAAACTGTCAGTAAAACTGAAGAGTTATACTGAATGTGAAGTGAGGTTTATGAGAATCTATGTCTGTGCCTTGTGTTATACCCACAGGTTCTTGTTTCTATCATTGTGTTAGGTTTCGCCCCCCCTCCGTGGATGAGCACTAATATGATTAGCATATCAACAGAGGGCATTTTCAGAGAAAAACAGCGTGTCCTTTTTTTTTGAATGGTGATAGATCAGAATTTTTCTCAAACTCTGAAGAAATTCTTAACTTATTTAATGTCATATATAGCTAATATTATTTTATAAAAGACAGATGCAAACCTATGTAGTTAAATAATTGGTTTTCAGGACTGCTTCTGTGATGGGTGTTTATCTTTATTCTGTCACAAACTGTTATACTATGCCCATCACTCTACAGCATTACTATTAGAAGGAGCTCTATAATGTCAGACCAGATGCAGTTACAACCAATATAACATTTCCCATGAGTAATTAATTCTGCTGTTACAGTGTTTATCTCACTTTGGTTTAAATTTTTCCAGCTTCAGCTTCCATTAGTCTGCTGTTGTCTTCTGCTGGATGGATAGGACAGGATAGGACAATACCATTTTTTCCTATGGATTTGGGTGTGTGTGTGTGTGTGTGTGTGCTACAGTAGGGTGCATCTGTCTTAGTTTTCTAGTTCATTCCTGCATTCATGCCCCATTGTGCATACTGCATGCATGCATGTTGCTTCGGGCCCAGCTTCTCTTTTGGATCAAAGCAGCTGGTTCCCTGTAGGAGAAAACCTGGGTGTGTCTGGAGGCATTACCTCAGTTACTGTTGCAGATAGGAGTAGAGATAAGATTGCACTAAATTTGGCTCCTTGCTCTCTCCCCAGTCCTCCATTGCTGTTCCAGTATCATCTGAACCCCTACATGCCCTGATGGTGTGCAGTACATACCCTCAGCATCATGTTACAATAACACTGTCCTCACATTTTTTTTTGGCTCTTGAAATGGAAAAGACAGGGGGGAGGGGAAAAAAGAAGTGATGTTTTAGGATTGCAAGGGCAACAGAGGAGACTTGAAATGAGTGTTGTACGCATGAGCACAGCCACCACTATTGCTGGTCCCAAGCAGTCTGTACAAGAGTCGCTCGCACCCCTGGGCTGGGAGGCTGCATGGGGAGGACATGTTTAGAGGAATGGATGTTGCCTTTGAATCAAATTCCCTTCTGTGACAACCAAACATTTTCACTGATGTAAATGGGCGGCTTTAAATGCATTTAAAGGTTGATGTGGCCATAATGTAATTGGGGGAGGAAAAGGATTTTCTCAGTTATACTGCCACAGTGAGCTGGAATATGCACAGGGGCATGACTGGTGGTAATGAGGGCTGTGCAGGTGAGGACAGATCCTGCCCCATACTTCTCTCTGTCTGTTCTTGTGTGACACTGTTCAGATCAGCAAAAATGAAGAGTTTTGCACTCTATGTTTCATTTACTTGTGGTTAGCAGTTAACAAAGAATTTTTTTTAAAAAAGAAAATCGCATTTTCCTATCTATTATTCCCTCTCAGTAAAAGGTATACTTGGGCAAACAAAAGAGTGATGGGGACATATCTTAAGTGAAAAGCCTTGAACTCTAGAGGCAGGATGGACAATTCTGTATTTCTAGTTAATGACATTCTTCTAAGAGGTTTTGAAAAGTATGTCTTTAATAAACTGATTTTTTTACAATTATGTTTAAATTTGTGAACATCTTCACTATATTGAAAAATGATAGTTATGTCCATCATCTGTAAGGCTGTTTACTAGAAAAGCATGCTACATCAGGTAGAGATGAATGCCATGATTACTGTTAGAGGATAATGGAGCCCTGAGTCTTTCCAACTGTTTTCATTAGCCTGCAATGAACTTTCTTGCTCAGTGGTTTCATTTATATCATCATTTTCAGTCACTAAACCATAAAAAATATACACTCCAATTCCCTGATCACTTTTGAGCAGTTTCTGAATTAGATTTCATGACTGCTTTTGGGCTGAGTAGTATCTGCCTTCATTTAAAGTACTGGCTTGTTTTATGTATTAAGACTTTAGTCAGTTATGACACTTTTCACTATATTTGCAGTCTTTTCCTTCTTGATCGTTTTGCCTTTCTCTGCTACCTGTAGGGAGAATCTCAGCCCTGGCAAACTGCTGCCCCGGTTAAGGCTTGATCAACACGTAGTTACACCAATGTGAGAAGAATGTGAAGTGGTAGGGTTACAATTTCTTTTCCAATAGTGCTACGTTGCACGGTTACTTGCATGCAACATTTATAGACAAACTGCTCTAGTTTATTCTGCTGTTCTATGACAGAATAAACTATTACAAGGTGAGCACCTTTTAATTGATATACCAGGGATGACACAAACTAAACATACCCTTTTAACTTCTGTAGAATAACATGGTGCAGTTTTGGTGTGTAAACACGTTCTCCCAGGCCAAAGGCTTAAAAGCTGATCCCTCGGGTCACTGTGTTTCACCACTGCTTTCCTTCACCCCTATTTCAGGCCACGTATACGAAGTATGTAGATCACAGCATGCTGTGTATCGGGTGTCTTTGACAGCTGGCAACACACTTGCAGTACATACATAGCACCAGTATTTCCAAATGCAAGAGGGAGCCCAAAGACTTCAAAGGTTTTATAAGGTTTGTTCATAAATTATGTTTTCTCCAGGTGGTGTTTCTATGTGTTTTAAAGTTTGAAAAATGTATTCCTTGTTTTCATACTGAATAAATGATCAATCCCAAAAAAGCAGACACTCTACTGACCACATATCAGCACTTTTTTCAGCTTTTTGAAGTCCTGAAGGGCACTCTGGGGACTATTATTTTTTTCCCCCAACATTCTGTAATATAGTTTCTATTTTAATTTTATACATTTTATATACATTTTTTTCTGCTATCTATGCAGACTTTTCCTTTTTTTCCTTTTTTTTTTTTTTTTTTTTTTTTTTTTACGAGAAGAGAGAACTAGAGCCAAAGCAAGTAAACCTGATGTGATAGAATCTGGAAACTATACAGCAAAGGTACTTCCAATTCCTTTTACTGAAAGCAATGCCCATTCTTCCTCATATTTTACTACTGTATTGTAATGTATCTCTTCATATTGTAAGCTGGTTTTCAATATTTTCAATTATTGCTTTGTTTACCTTTTTAAAGTGACATCGTTTCAGCTATTTATGTGATTATTTCTCTGATGGTAATAAATGGAAATCCCAGCTTTCTGTCTTCAGTATGATAGTTACTAGACAAACAGAGTAAAATTAAATGGTTGCATATTGCAGCTTACATATCTGTTTTAACTATTTAACTATGGTCCCTCTAAAAGTGTTTACAACTTACAAAACAAATTGTAGGTTGGTCTTGAGGGATTTGCTGCAATATATAAATAAAATATATTATTTTTCCTACCTAAATGCAGTGGGAAAATTTCAAAAGTCACTTGCTTTAAATGTAACTACCTAAAGTTCAGACTATTGAAAATAAAATTTAAATCGGTTGACACAGAAGGTTCTGCAGAGAATTCAGATAATTTAGTTTCATTATTTAATCAGAACATGGCAGGCATATGCATTTATTGATGTAATACTGCTGACTGGAAGAGTCAATGTGTACAGAAAGACCACTGGAAGCAGCAGCTGCCACTGTCAACAGATTAAAATCAAGGGAGAATTTAAAGTATATTTCTATTAATTGAAGATGTAATCATTTTACTTAGAAGTATTTTACTTTCACTTAGTCTCAGCGTCCTCATTACACACTTACACAGACTCCATGATCCTGGAATAAAAAATGGTTAGAGAGAAAAGAAAATGAGGTAATAGCAGAAGAGACATTTAAAAGGAGTAATAAGTAACCTAAAGACACGATGCCTGTGTAACTCTCACAGCATAGTTGTGAATATGAAATAAAAGCAACTAGATTTTCACTGCAGACTTTTGAGGAGGTGGTTTTTTGGTATGAAATAATACAATATAAGCCAATATATACACAGAGGTTATCTAGATTTTAGTTAAGTATGCCACATCCAGAAGATCAAGCTAAGGTTGCCTGTCCAAACACAGTTCTGTTGCTCTATAGCCCGTCTTGGGCTCTAGGCAAGAAGGTATTTGGCAATGCCTAGGTTACACAGTCAATTATCAGGCCACCAAGTCGTAATTTTGAGTGCTTGCTCTTGCATCCTGGTGCTTGTCTTTTATTGAAGGCTAGAGTACTTCTGAGATCATGTTCCTTGAGACAGTTGTTCTTATTAATTTGTTTCATAAAAAAAAAAAACCCCAAAACAGTTAAAAATCAATTAAAAAATCACATGCTGAGAGAAACAGATTTCTGTTTATTCCATGGCTTTGACTGAACTCTGGGACAGGAGGAAAAACATGTTAAGAAATAGCACTGAGTGGAAACAAAGCAGTATGAGAGAGAGCAATGCTTGTGACTGATCTAAGGCAGAAGAGGCATTTTGCAACTAGGGATGGGGGACAGAAATCCTATTAAAAAAGCCCAGATTGTGACTGGGACACCACAGGGAGAGACTGCTTCCAGACACAGAAATAAATCTTGCAGGCAGCTTCAAACCATGCACAGTCTGGACAGTGCGGCAGACGGCAACCCTTCCCAGAACTGCTGGAGAGCATCGCGGCACAAACCGAGCGGGCTGTCATTTTCAAAGCAAAGAGAAAGTGCTTTGTTAATTTTAAGTGGGAGTCAAGCACACCAGTCACTGCTGCAGCTGCAACAGCCGCCTTAGCTTGGGAAGAAAAGCAGCTATCGGTTGAGGGTAAATGGGTAAAACTTGAGTCTTATTCTTCACGGTGAGAATATGTGAAGATGAAGAGGGGAAATGTTTGCCTTTTCTCGCCTCTGCCATGGAAGGAAGCTGTCTTGCTGCAGAGGTGTGAAAACTGGAGCGCAGCACTTGAGCATCGTAGTCAACACTAAAATGTGAAAGCCTGTAGGCACAGCAGGGTTGCAGGATCTGGCAGGCATCGGCAGGCAGAAAAAGGGGGTTGTCTTTGCATATGGAAGGTTAGCATTAGGCAGAGCTGGTCATAAGCTGTTCACGGCAAAAAGGCCTTGCCGAAAACTTCCCTAAGAATGCAGGGGACATGTCATCTACAAACATGTTTACAAGCAGACTCCACCTCCAGAACAAACATTAGGGGTGGCAGACACATTGTTTTCAGCATTGGATAGCAGTTCAGTGGAATAAACTGCTTTATATATAAGCTTGTTTATACGTATATTGATCTGAAAAGAAAAAACAACCAAATAAACCTGGCTGGACATAGATAAATGTGGAGTCCGATTAACTAAATTATTTGTGAAATCCTAAAGATCTGTCCTAAAGATATTATGATAGAAAGACCAGAACAGTATTACTCAGCTCTGACTTGACAATTAAAGGGGCAGGTTTCAATTTTATCTGCATTTTGACGGAAAAAGGACAGACACTCATAATGAGTTACATTAAAATACATGAAAATGGATACATGAAGCAAAGGCATGCAAAAGAGTCCAAGCTGGTAGCAGTGAAATTGCTGGCCTGCTAAAGCAAAACAGGTATAGATTTGTTGAGACAACCTGAAAAAATAATCTAGCTACATTTGTTGCACACTAGTGGTAGACTGCTGCCATTCACAGTCCATCTGGACGATTAAAGGAAGATTTTCTGTCCACTCACCACCTGGTTTTTAAAAGGAAGAGGGCAAAGGAATATTTTGATATTGATACTCCTCTGTAAAGAGGAGTAGCAGTTCCATCTTGCTACACCAATTCAAAGGGAGAGCAGGGATGGAGTGACTTACTATGTCCCCTGACTTCTGACTTGATTGTCAGCAGCTAAAAATTACATACAATTAACCCTCTGGCTACTCAGATTAGAAAAACTGTGGGTAAATGAGATTTGATCAGTTCTTACCCATTTTATGCACCTGAATTCTTCTGTTCCTTGTATCTTGGAGCACTGGATGATATTAGGGCCAGAACCTTTTTTTGATAGGGAGAGACACTTTATCAGGGAGTGTGGTGATAGGATGATGTGTAACGGATTTAAACTGAAGGCGGATAGATTTAGATTAGATATAAGTAAGAAATTATTTCCTGTGAGGGTGGTGAGACACTGGCACAGGTTTCCCAGAGAAGCTGTGGCTGCCCCCTCCCTGGCAGTGTTCAAGGCCAGGTTGGACGGGGCTTTGAGCAACCTGGGCTAGTGGAAGGTGTCCCTGCCCATGGCAGGGGGGTTGGAACTAGATGGTCTTTAAGGTCCATTCCAACCCAAACCATTCTATGATTCTATGATTTTTTTTTTTCCATTTTCTCTTCTTCATTACACATCCATCAGTCATTCTTCACACCTGTCAGGGAGGGCTGTTCCTTGGGGATTGGGGCACCAGGAGCAAGGGGGTCTCCTCACAGGAATGTCAGGGCAGGCAGGGGGGCAGCTGGGATTGGCCCAGCATTCCCATTGCCAGACATGTCCCTGCTGACATGCAGGGACAAGCTCAGTCCACAGGGTCAGGACTGGGGTCAGACAAATGGGTCCATGGCCAGGCGCAGGTGTAGCTGTGACACAGCTGCGAGCACACCTCAGACAGGAACCTCAATTTAAAAGCAGCCCTTGCTGAGGTCTCTTCTCTTTCTCTCCAGGCCACCAGTTCTACTATCTTGAAGCTGACCCCAAGCCCAGGAGGCTGAACCCCCAGGAGCTTCTGGGTACTCTGCAGAACTTGTTTCATCTATCTGATCAGAGACTCCATCCTATCTGCCACTTGCAGCTGACCCTAACTTTCATTCCCTCCTCCTTGTTGTGGTCTTCAGAACTCTCACATACTCTATGCTATCACTAAATCAGGTTCAAGGCAAGTACCTCTTTCTTTGCTACAAGGTCAGCTTTTCCCCAGTCCTTTGCTTGCCAGCTTATGTGGGCAGGTGGTTCTCTGAGCCTCCAGTACTACATGAATAACAGTGCTTTCTGCTGGATCTATAAAGTGTATTTACAGCTTAGATTGCTGATAAATCTTTGAGGAAGTTCTGTCTACAAATTAAGTACTTTCTGGTTTGCTATAGGCTAGTCTTTAGTGGGTATGAATTTAAGTAGTTTGCAGAGGAGTACAGCTGAGCTGTACAAATATTGGTTACCCTGACTGTCAATCTTACAGGTTGGTGGGAATACCAAAATAAGAAGCAAGCTATTAAAAATATTTGAAGTTAAACTCTGAATCTTATTTAGCATTACCAAATTAGAGAACAGAACAAGTGAAACCTAGATTTTCAGTACTTACAATTCATTCATTCTTTTGGTTCATAAACCAAATATGATCATATCATTGGAAACTGGTATCAGAAATGCTGGGAACTCAGAGAAAGATGAAGAGACGGGTAGATGGATCAAACCATTAGTGTGATTTGGCTCTTCATTTGTGACATTTTCTTGTGAAAATGACATTCTGCACAGATCTACTGTAGAAAATAATATTTGAAAAAGCAGTTCTACCACAAAAAATAGCCAATGGTTGCATGATTTTACATCAGAAGGATGCAGATTGTGGAGAAATAGTGTCTTATTTAAATACCAGGAAGGAGGGAGACAAGAGCATTGATTCAAATATTTTGTATGAGAAAGTCTCAGGCAGTAGGTATAGTATAGCAGCCTTAACAGCAAGGGATAACTGCTCCTGAATACAGCAGGAGTGGATTTATTGCCACCTGGCAGAGCTAGTGTTGATTCTTCAAGGTGCTGCTTTGAAGCACCTGTGGCTCAGGCAGCATTTCAAAGTAATTCAAATACCATCAGCTAATGCATTGACTAGTATGTGAAATTCTGAATTATGTTAATGTTGTCTGTTAGCATCACTGTGTTTGGAAAAAGAAGTTATAACTGTCTCCCAAAGGGGTTTTCCTGTAAACCCCTTTGTTCTAAACCACTTGGGAACAGATTTAATTCAGAAGTTCATATGGAGGACTAGAACTTAAACTATGAAAGAAACAGATCTCTTTCATTTTCTTTAAGCATCCTAACTAAACAGAAGCTGTATAAAGAAAAATCTAGGCAAGGTGGGATTTGGAGGCTTACACTCCCTGTGTAATTTAAATGCTTTTGAAAATCTTACTCGTGGCAAGATGTATTTATTAATGAGTATCAGAAAGCTTGATAAAATGAACAGAGCTTAAACTAACTGTTTGGGGGAATATCCTGGTAATTTCTGTTCTGCAGGGTAGGAAGTGGGGTTTGTTGAGTCATTGAGAGCAACAATGCTGAGGCTACAGCCTCTGGCAAGTAGAAAGTCACATTCTTGTGTCCACCCTCGTCCACCATGGATATACATGAATCTTCATACAATTCATTCATCTTCATACAATTCATGAATCTTCATTCAATTCTTCAAGATCAACATCTCAGTCTACTGGCTGAGAACAGGTACCTATTTCCAGCTTCCCTCTGCAGTGTTTTAAATAGGCTTTCCTCCAGGCTTCTGCAGTTACTATGCCATGTACACATTCTGACCAGTACTGTTTGTGAGTGCAATTGGAAATACTGGCTTGGCATTTCGGTGCTGTGCATGATGAAGCGTTAGATGTATAGATGGTCCATGACATGGTTCTTTATGTGTATTCCCATCATGTGTTTTGCACTTTAAACATACTAATATATGGAGATAAAAACATGATTAGCAATTACAAGTAACATTTTCAAAATCAAATAAACCCCTTATCTCTTAAATCAATAAGCAGTGATTTTATTAATCCGATTCTGAGGATTAATTCTGCAAACCATTTACTGTTCAGATCTGTAAGGAAAAAGAAACTTGAGTGCTATAGTAAGACATGTTCCACTCGAAGCAATAAATGTGTTTTAAAACTTGAGTGCGTCAGAAAATCAAGTTTGGCCTAAGGTTTTTAAAGCTTTTTGTCTATTAGGTTATACTGATGGCAAAAAAATTAGTATTTAATTTAGGAAGCAAATGCTACAGATTTTAATAATTTTTTAACTGAAATACAAGTGGATACAAAATGTGAGCTTATTTGAGTAGCAGGAAAAGTAACAAAAAAGTCTTCTTGGCATATGAGGGAAAATAACTTTGTTCAGTAAAGATCTTTCCTTTAAATTATGGGATAACATTTGGGATTATTGTAAGAGTTTTGGCCAGACATTTGTTTTTAAAAGGGCTATTTGTCCTTCTTAAACTGAGACGTGAGAGCAGCTCTGAATGAATGAGGTGAGTTATTCCAGCAGACAGAGAGCAGATGTACTGCAGATGAAATCATCGCCCTGCAGAAAAACTAAGGAATGTTACACGGTATGTAACGCATCATAGAGGGACTTGTACAGTGTGAGTGGGCTCTGGCATTACTCGGAGTGTCTAAAGGTCTGTCCACTCTGGATGCAGGCACTGATGAATAGTTTCCTGCTAGGAAGACGCATATGCAAAAAGTTTCAAGGGACTGAGCATCTAACTTTGGATAAACATTTATATTACTGAAATCAGATATGTAAATATGCAAATACATATTCTGAAATCCATTTGTATATTGTTTTGCTTATAGTATTTAGCGGTGAAAATATAATGCAAATTCTGTATTCCTTTCAAATGCTTAGTGAGTCCTTAGCTGTGAAACACTATATTCTAGCAGTGACCTCTGCCCAGTGAAAGCTGTTTCCTGTTATCTTGCTGCCACTATGATGGCTCTTCTATATGCTGCCAAGGCTTTGTGTTCAATCAAGATATCTGAGTCCTGAAAATCGTCTTGATATTTTCTTCTTAAAAAAACAACCACAGGTGAGTCAATAATAGGTTGATTACCTTTCTCTGGAGATGCACCTTTTTAGTGTCTATTGATTTCTTCTTCTAGCTACAGCACAATAAAATAAAATGACAGAAACAATATACCTAATTTGGTGATTCCCACTTAAGCAGCATACAAGAGAGGAATTAATTTTTCCTCTCTATCATCGAAATTGGACAGTACAAGAAGAATGTTAAAATTTTAGAATTACCCGTTATAGCTATCCTGAAGTCTTTCACTTTCATTTGGCCATGTATTCATTTTACCACTGGGCAACATAGGGGGTAAAAATCAATCAATATAAACCCTTTTTTTCATACAGTGCCATTACTCCAGCTTCATCTTGCTGTTTGTGCTTGCTGCTAGTTGTTGTCTATAGACTCTATAGTTCTCCCATTATATTGTCACCTAATTAAAAGGGAAAAAATCCCCAAAGTGAAACTCAAACAAGAAGAGGTGCCTTGCATCTCATCCAGGCCTTTAGTTAGTCTACCAAGTAACTTCTTTGCCCATCAGCAGCTGACAGTTTGACTTCTTTGTGACTTGGGTGGTGCTATGTGCCACCCTGCGAAATAGCAAACTAGTCCAGATGATGAGTTTTTTTCCTGCAGCCGGTCAGTCACACAGACAATATCCAGTTCTTGGCTATAGGGGCCACCTACAAGAAATTGTGTTTTCCCCAGTTGTCTGAAGGGAAGGTGCTTGTGGGCAAAACAGCTGGCTGTCACGGGCTCTGGTTACCCAGGAGGAAGGCACATGAGGCCTGAGAACCCTTGCCGGGCTTCCCCTCATGTGTGTCCTTCCAGGTAGTGTCTTCCTGCCTCTCCAGAAGCAGTAGGACCTGTGGGAAGGCTTGCTGGGGAAAACTATGTGGGAAGGAGAATGGAGAGAGCCTAACCCTGCTGAGCTGCATCTTTAGTGGCCCACCCTCCCAATTGATGTAGCTTTTAGACTGATGTAGGACTTCTGGCTGAAGTCACCCACTTCAGATTTATTCCAGCATAAGCAACATCAAAGTCAGACCATGCTGCTTACTTGCTGTGTGACTGTTATACTTCTATTCCTGTTTTTCTCTTCCTCCCCTTTATTATTTATAAGCAACAGTAGATTGAAGTTCTTTGAAGCAAAAGACATTTCCTCATGTATTTGTACAATAACATAAAGCTACCCTGTGTTAGGGTCTCTGTGTAAGGCCTATAGTACTATGTAATACACTGTAAAAACAATAAAAATACAACAAAAACAATAAAATAGAAACGTGGTAAATACTGTTGAGTATACTAAGGAGGAAATTTTTTCATTTCATTTTTGAACAAGGTTTTGGGGAGTCTTGTTTTGGTCTACCTTCTGCTGACCTAGGTAAAGATACATGTTCAGCTTTAAAATTGGGTCAGCAGACCTTGTACGCAGGCAGCCAGCCGAGCCACGGTTCTACTTGTCACACCTACCTCATCTCATCCTTTTTGGCACTGAGCATTTCTGAAGAGCCTTTCAGTGTCATCCACTCTCTACCTCTGCTCAGCACATACATATATATATATATATATATATAAGCCCAGAAAACATTCCTTGCCTATTTTTTTCCCCTCTTCTCTTGGTGCATTTCATGTAAAAGCTTGGCAGAGTCTTGCCCAAATTACCTGAAGTCATACAAAACAAACAGTTGGAAGGTGGAGAAAAATAAATTATGGTTTCAGTTATCTTGCTTATTTATAACTGACTGAACTGACTTGAGGGTAGTTCTGTAGTAAATCAAGATGGAATTTAAAAATTATTATTCTCTTCTGCCTTCCTCAGCCTGAGTTTAGCTTAGTTCATTTTTGTAGCACTAGTGATTGACATTGAAGTTTGGTTTTGTTTTGTTTTAAAAGCAATTTAAAAGCTGGATATAGAGTTTTTTACAAAATAACTGAAACAGATATTTTTTTTTTTCTCAGACAGTTTCTATCTATGCTAAATCAGATTTTCACCGGAATCAGAACATTAACCTGCTTATATTTTTTCACAGACTTTACATTTCTAGGGACAAGGCATCATGTCACACCTGGGATATCAAACAAGCCTTGCCTTAAACCTTGAAAAAGTTTAAATCTTTTATTCTTTTGTCTGCGCCTGTGGTCTACAGTGATCATGGCAGTCTGTGTACAGATCCGCTCTGTAAATAGTGATCTTCAAGATACATTGTCCATATGCACTTTCATCATTTGTTCTCCTTCCTCTCTTTCAGGGACTTTAATTTCTTGGGATTCTGCAAGTGAGCAGGCATAGTGCACGCTATATACCTGTGCTCAGTGCAGAAGGAGAAAGTATATGTGTACGTCCATCCTAAAGATATTGCAAATTGAAAAGCATTTGATCTTGAATGTTTATGGCAATGTGTTTGAGGATGTCATGTCTAGAAGAATTCAGCTACCTTTTTTCTTTCTAACAGAACCACAAAAATTTTGCTCCTCAAAGTCTGCACCAGACATGTATTCTGATATGTCAAATTTCAGCTATATTTTAACTTTTTTAGCAGATGCAACACAATGGAACAAGCGGAATTTCAGAAACTCCAAACAACCACAAAACCATAATCTTCCCACTTACGCAGACATTTCTCAGGCATTGAGAATAATTATAGACAAAATTGCTGCAAGTATTAACCATGAGCCATTTAACCCTGGAATGTTCTTCATCTCCAGCTGCTGGAAGAACCAGTGGTATTCCTTCGCTTGTAGTTTCAGATTACCATATTCCCCAAAATAGAACTATAAACCCCAAATTGTAACCAGAGTACTATCCAAGCTAGTAAAAATGGGTTTTAATTGAAAGGGCACTTTGAAATCCCTATCCCAAAAAGGCTGAAATCATTTATGGGTGTCTTTGAGGGGAAAAAGGCGGAAATGTTTCCAAGAAGAGCAGACTGTTCTTCCAATAACAAAATATAATCAAAACTACTGTTTAACATTTAGAATTTACAAGCTGGCAGTGGCATGCTACATGCCGTATAGACAGTAATGATAATAATCGGTCATGCTCTTTAATGCAGTAGAATCACTTTGTGCTATAAAATAATGGCAGTAGCTGGCCCCCTGACAGAGTAACTGGCACAGGGAGGATTACTTCATTTGAAGTGTGTGCATGCTGTAGAGACCATCTAGCAACATTACTACTTCCCTCTTGTCATGGTTGGTATATCAAAGCAAAGGAAGAGTACTGAATGAAAGGAATTCTCTGACTAGATTTATGTGGAGACCTTTCTGGTTTTTGTGACCTACAAAAAGCTACCTCAAAGATAAAGGGAATAATCCTGAGCAACAAGAAGCAGCAGGGATCATGAGTACAAATGATGGGCAGGTTTAATCTTCATGTTTCCCTCCTAACCACGGAATTGGCAGCACTGAAAAACAATGGAGGATTCATCTCTGATTACCGTTAGACACACATTTCTAAGAAGTTGAGATTAATATCTGTCCACAATGAGGACAGTTTGGATAAGAGCCCTTCAACAATTGTTAGGGGAAAATGCAGAATTTGCCTTCACTTGAGAAGTAATGTCTTGAACCTGAGTATGCTAGATATGGTGTGACTGGATTCTCTAATCACGGTTTTTTCTTTTTCTTTTTCTTTTTTTAATTTTGTTTTAGCCTGCTTATTAATTGTGAAACATAACTTTGTTCCAAGAGGAAGAGAAGATTCCAAACTTTTTGCTTTTCAGATACTTTTGCAGTGACTTTCATACTAAGAGCCCTCAGGACTTGTGCTTACTGAATCTCATAAATACAGTCTCACTTTGAAGTCTAGACTAGAGGAGTTAACTGTAAGACCAAGTGAAATGCTCTTTTTTCCCTTGAATATCAAAGGTTATACTATATCTAGGCATACAGCTACTTTATTGGAGAATTGAAGCAAATGCTGCTGTAATTAATCCCTCCAAAGAAGCATCATACAGCTAGGCCACATATGACTTCTGTCATCTAAGAAAAAAGCTAGCTGAGAATTAACTCTCTGAGCCAAAGGTTAAGTATGTAACCTGTAAAATGAGCATTCCTAGGAGGAGAAAAGAAAAGCTTGACCTTGGTTTTAGAGACCTGGGACACTGGAAGGAAATGAGGATCAAAATTATGTACAAGGCTCTAAGTAGAACTGACCAAAAGACCAAAAGAAGGGACTAAAAGATATTTGATATTTACAACAAGGAACAAGCATTGGCAGATGAATGAGGAAATGGGGAAAAGCCCAAAATATCCAGAGAAAATGACTAGTAGTTCTTTGAAGATTTTAACCTGGCCAACATACTAATGAAAATCTCTATTGTTGGTTTAAAAGCAAAACCCTACAAAACACCAAACTCTATTGAATGGGATTCACTAACCTTTGAGAATTAGTGATTTCCAGGGGGAAATGTCATTCCTTATTCTACAGTGAAACTTGACCTGTAAATAATTTGGCTAGAAAGAACTGTCTCTCAGTAAATCTGTACTCCAGGAGGAGTTTGGGTTAAATTGGTTTTGATATTGGATTAGTTATACATAAAAGAGGCAGATACGCATTAAGGATAAATGATACTGTGATACCTGTACCTCTAAATGGCAGAAAGCAAGGCAGAAATTTAAGATTTGCTAGGACTGAGGAGAAAGGAGGGTTGAATATAAAGGACAGAGACATTTGATGGTGAAACAGTATCCAGAAAGTGAGATAGGAAATGGAGATTGTTTCCTTGCCCAGAGATATGAGAACTAGATAATTTTCTGGCAGCAAAAAGAGCCAGAGTATAGAGCAGAAACTGGATGGGCTTCAAGAGCTTGAATGAATAGCAGGAGGGATAATAGGAGAAGATTGCGGGGTATACAGCATGTACAGAAAGCGTTCTGAGGAACAAGGGACAGGGAGAGTCCCTGAGAAGGGAGTGAAAGATGCAGGCAGACATTTACGATATTTCTGATACTATATGGAGGTAGGGAATAACAGACAGTACAGAAGGAATGATTTCATATAGGGTGATGGTAGACATGAAGATCCTGGTTGTCAAAAGAAAGAATGAAGAAAACAAAAACAGTGTGAAAAGATGAGGGAGGGAGGGA
>NW_020799095.1:14634127-14655077 GCF_003259725.1 Athene cunicularia | reverse complement strand
GGAGGGAGGGAGGGAGGGAGAGCATGGGGGCTGGGAAATGTCAGAAACAGTTAAAAATAAGGGAAGGAGTGCAAAAGGCAGATAAGGACAGTAGGGACAGGGGTAAGGAGAAATTTTACAGTTACCTCTAAGTATGAATCCATGGAAAAAAGCAATTTGTCTAAAAAAATTATATCGATTATATCAAATACAATATCAATATACAATACAATGTACAGTTTATTACTCCCTAAGCTCTTTGCAGGGCTGGAATAAATAGGATTTGAATTCTCTGCATAATCTGTTTTAGAGAGGCAGTCAATAAACTAGCCATTTAAACAATATTCCCAATCTATTAAGTCAAATCCCAGTTTGTGGAGTTTGTGCAATATGGTATTTAGTTGAAGTATCTGTGCAGATAGACTCCACTGCAGTAAAATGCACCACTTCTCTTTGTGGCCTGTGGTAAATTTTAAAGTTATGCTACAATTTATTAATATATTTTAAAATTATGTAATAAAGAAAAAAGAAATCAAACACAATTTCTCAGCTGATGGAGCCCACAGGCAAGGAAATGAGTCACACGGTTCCTATGGCTCCAGTGTTATAAATGGTTTCAGCCTGCTGAAGAAAAGAGTAGGGAAAGAACACTAAAACTAAAAAGTGAAGAGCAGACATCTTCGTTGGACATAACCCAAACAGAGTATATGGGCTTGATGTGTAGATGGCTGTGTTAGGTTCTCTGACCTGTCACGCCTGTGGCCAGACTAGACAGTCCTACTTAGTTGCTCTACTACTTTACATACTCCTACCAACATATTCAGTAGAAGGTAACATGAAAGATAAGAAGAAGGTAGCAACGAGAAACAGGATACAAGATAGACAGTAACAAGCATGAAAAACTGACATTAGTACTTAGCTGTTTAGAAAGTGCTTTTCATTAATAGATTTGAGGTCACTTTTCCAATTAACTATTGAAAACTTTTGTTATTGTCATTACAAATGGGAAAACTATGCTGAATATTTAATTATTTTATAAATTACTGGGTAATACTGTATCAGGTGATACCAGGGGCATTCTTTAGCACTGGGATGTGTAGTGATGTTGCCAACACACAGTTGCATTCCAAGCCCTAATATATATAAGGCTTGGCCCAGTGTTTGCTATACTCAGGGGGAAGATTCACCCTGTCTTTTCCCATGTTACAGAATCATTTCCTGGTTGCAGCAGTGTTTTCTATCTCAACCAAAATAAAAATAATTCTATCTCAGTCTTATTCAAATCCAAACTTACTGGTGACATAGTAATTTTGTTGAATCATAGACAAACAAAATAACTTTATCAAGTTACAGAAGCACAAGACATTACTTAGCTACCATCAGGGCAGAATTTTGGTAGCTTGATTCTTTCCAGTCTTTTATGGTGACATCTCCAGCCATGAGTTTGTTGGCATGATTATGTATTGATTACATCTACTGAGTCTTAAAGCATTAACATATTTTCTTTAACTGATTATATTTGTTCTTGGCATCTGTTAGAATACTGGCTGAGATTGTTTCCTGTTTAGCTTTAGAGCACAAATTGCTTGGGGAGATAGTGGGTAGATGTCATTTCTCATGACTGTTTTGTCCTCAGAATGCCTCACAAAGCAAGAATTTCCAAACTGTCAGTCATAAATTTGCCTCTCTTCCTTTACCAGCAATGTTAGTACATTTTGAAATAATGGAGGTTCAAAAGTTCACTAGGAAATTATTGGTTTTCTTTGCTCATTGAAAAATCTTTTATCCATACATAACTGTAATTCAACATCATGTTAACGTCATCGGGGTACATAACACAGTAAATACTTACATGTTTTAACTAAAACTCCAGATAATTCTAATCTCATTAGTAAAATATGTTGATGGTTTCTACAGCATTCTGAATCATGTTCTTGCTGGTTTACTCAGGCTTTTCCAAGTTGTTGTTATTTGGATTGGGATGCTGATATTTTTCCTTAAAATACAGCTGTCTGAAGTGACTGCATTAGCTGACTGTGACAGCTAAGATTCTCAGTTTCTTGACAGAGTAATTCCAAAAAATGCATCTAGAAATTTTCATGGTCCTGTAATCAAATAAAAAAGATTCTAAGTAGGCTATTTTTTAAAATGCTGTAAAATAAAAACTGTAGGTTAGGCTTCTGATTGTGAAGCTGAGAGGGAGAATAACAACCTGATGTAATAAGGCAAAGATCTAGCATATATGTTTGTAGAGATCATACTAGATTTCTCTAATATGAAAATGCAAATTCTGAGCAGGTTCCCTTCTGCATGGACACTGACCCTTCCTAGCGCCTTCTGCTAAAGCCTTGATTTTTGCTCTTCAATTGGAAATAAGCCTTCCCTTGAATGTTGGTGCTATCCCCAAGCCTGGATTCTTTGTCTGCTCTGCTGTTCCACTTTCTCTGCTTCTTGTCCTGCCACAAAAAGGCCAGCATTTGTGACATTTAGGGAAACACAGCTCTTATATAGAGTATATTGCTCCATTCCTTTGCCTCCATTCCTGCTTCTCACTAGTGTGGCAGTGCATGGTGCCAGGCTCCCTAACCAATGTAAGACATAGAATAATCCAGCCTAAACCTCTCCCTGCAGCTGCAGGGAATGGAAGCATCTCCTGAGTCAGCAGGGTTGACCTTGTTGTCCTTAGGGTGGTCTGGCTGTGGCTGGGATGGCCTTATCATTGCCATGCCTGAAATGCACAGCCAGAGCTCCAGAAGTGCTGTGAGATCCTGGGAGTGTGCTCCTCCTGAGCGTGGAGGTTGTGAGAGGGTGGCAGGGGCCTGCTTTTTCCTAAAAACCCTAAAAATAGCATGGGGGGGGAAGGGAGGAAGAACACAGTACAAAAAGAGGTGTTGTTTTTTTTTTCTCCCAGCATCTCATAATTTTCTTTCTCTCAGTGCAGTGCTCTGCAGCCCTCCTGCTGCTTCAGCCTTCCTGAGACCTCTCTGTCTCCCCACTCTTTGCCCCCAGGGCTGTGGCTTCTCTGCTCAGCACCAGCAGCCCACTGCTGGGAAGAAGCCTTTGGGGAAGGCAGGGAGGCCCCCAGGGTGTCTGTTGGTAGCGATCATCCCCGCAGGCTCTGCCAGCCTCCAGCTGGCAGCTGTGTTCTCCCAGAAGCGTTCCATGAAGCCACCAAAATACAGATGCTGCACAGCCGTTGGGCAGGAAAATTCCCACAGGAGTCGACCGCGCTGTTGCTCTTTTGCCCAACTAGGCAGGCCTGCCCAGTATGTCTAAATTAGTTCCTGTTGGGATCTTTTAATTTTTCCCAATATAGTAGAAATCTAGATTATCACAGAATCACAGAATTGTTTAAGTTGGAAAAGACCTTTAAGATCATCAAGTCCAACCGTTACCTTAAACCCTGTCAAGTCAACCACTAAACTATGTCCCTCAGTGCCACATCTGTGTGGCTTTTAAATACCTCCAGGGATGGTGACTCAACCAGGTGAAGAAATTTTTCCCAATATCATCTTCCCCTGGTGCAATTTGAGGCCATTTCCTCTTGTCCTATCACTTGTTACCTGGGAGAAGAGACCCACATCCCTACAACCTCCTTTCAGGTAGCTGTAGAGGACAATGAGGTCTCACCTCAGCCTCTTTTTCTCCAGGCTAAACAAGCCCAGTTCCCTCAGCTGCTCCTCGTAGGACATGTGCTCCAGACCCTTCACCAGCTTCATTGCTCTTCTTTGGACGTGCTCAAGTAATTCAATATCCTTTTTGTAGTGAGGGGCCCAAAACGGAACATGGGTGTTCAAGTTGCAGCCTCACCAGTGCTGACTGCAGGGGGACAATCTCTTCCCTAGTCCTGCTGGCCACACTATTATAACAAGTAGCTGAAAAATGCCAACCTATTGGTGTGACTGCAGTGCTCAAACCAACTCTTCTATTAGTCCTCTAAGAAAAAACATTAATCTACAAGAAAAGCTCTCTTAAAAATGTTTTAAAGCTTTCCCTGTGCCTCAGTCTCTGGGAAAACACCCTGTTTTTCCTTCTCCCTGGTGTTCACAGTCTATGGGCAGGAGTGAATTGTACCTAAAGTTTACTCCCTGAACCTGAAAAAGGAGTAGACAACCTTTGTAAGTGCAGGAGGAGCAGAGATAGACAGTGGACAAGATGGGATGATGAAGCTAATAGTTATATTACAGGCTACAGGCACTAAAGCTGGGAGAGACCAGTATGAACTGCAGAAGGACTGGTATGTATGGTTGGAGCTATCACTGTAAGAGACAGTTTGAGTCCAAGATAAAGTGTGTCAGTGCGAATTGTGAGGCACTGTAATTAATGTCAAGCTGAAAGGGCCAGAATGATTTATGGGACTTAGAAGATACAGGGTTGAGAAGTGTACAATTAATTAATGTTGAGATGGTAGGCATGCCGGAACCTCTGACTGAGGATAAGGGATCCAGTTTTAGCCATTTGGAATTTAGGGAAAAAAAAAAGCGTCTTTTGTGTGACCAAACAGAAGTCTGTGCAAGTATATGTAATTTCTGTGAGTTATAGGATATTTGTCATTGTTGCAAAATGTTGCCTGTTTTGAAATGCTAATGGTATCTTGCATCACTGGGCCAAATTCTGCTTCAGTTACTGATAAATTCACCAGTACTGCTCAGATGAGAGTAAAATATAAGCATCTGACTTTTTAATTTTTGAAGTCATGTTGCATAGCAGTCATTGACAGCATGTTAAAAACATCTACATTGCAGTTATTAAATCAGTGTTTTTTCTAAGCTACAGAAAACTTGTGAAAAATCCTAATGTCTGACTCTGAAATCACTTACACCCATTTCACACTGATGTAGAACTAAAGATGCCCGGAAAGTTACTGCAGAATTACATTAAGAACTATTCTCTATAGAACAGTATTGCGCAAAATCAAATGCAACTGAAATTTAGACTCTATTTAATAACTTGCGGGAAATCAGAAGGATACTTGAATCCCTACTACATGAGTATAAATGGAAAGAGGAACTGTTTACAGTTGAAAAGAGGTGCATCCATACTGGCCCATGTCAAAAGTAGCGCTGCCCACTATCTCTAGGACCTGGTGGGGCAGCATGTCTAGCGAAGCCTATTGCAGAAACAGGAAGCGCAGTGGTGCTGGATGGGGCAATGGCAGCAGCGCCCCAAGGCCTGCTTGCTGCTGCTCTCAAACCTGCCGGGGAGGATCTGGCTAGGACCTGTCTTCTAGGGCAGCATATGGTTTGCTAAACGTTCTTGCAACTGTAGGATGGCACACATCCAGGCGGCTTTCATTCCCCGCCAGAATTTTAAAGAAATGTTAACAATGTTTACACTTTTCAGTTTTGACAGTCTCTAAAAATTACCTATTTAAACCTTCTCTCCCTCTCTGACAACACAAGATCCAGCTCCTCCTTCAGATGCGAAGCGCTACAGCACTTACTCAGTTCTCACTGCAGGACTCGGAGAAGACAAATCCTGTTCTTGTTACTGCCGCTGTCCCTCTGCCACCGCGGTGGAGCCTTGGTCAGTGCTACAGCTCCCTGGCTCCGGGTGTGCAAGTACCTATGCCTGTGTCACCTACAACTGAGAAATGGGGACTTTCCCACACTGAAAAAACTCAGCACCTCAAATCTGAGGGACTAGCAGTGGGATTTTTTACAGCTGAGGAGCTTTTGTATTATTCAGCCTTTTGTTTTTTAAAAGAGGTGATTCTTTTTAGAAGGAGATCCATTAATAAGGAAGGTGTGCAAGAGAAGCATGCTTGCTTGGCCAGGGCATGAGTCTTGGTAGTTGACTATCTTTTAAGATATGGAACTGCCCCTCATGACTAGATCAGATGCTTTTCTCTCAATCCCCTTTTTGTCTGAATAAGCACATCTCTACCATCGGAATGATGAAGTCTTACAGTGTGGAGCAGGCTAATGAAAGCCATGGAAAGTACCTCCCTCACTATGTTTAGAAAAGAAAGTAACAAGGCTTCTGGGATATGTTGTTAGTGGAATACTATAGCACACCAGGGAATGTTTAAATGAAATGTAAAGACCAATATTTTTTTGCAAGGTTAAGGACAGAGACCACAGCCAGAATGTTTTGTTTCCAAATGGACATCTGGCAAATATTGATCTACAAGCGTATTTAGTATGGAATGGAAAGTACAGGTTGTGACACGAGCAGTCAATAGTTTTTTAGACTATTGATCCTTACAGTGGCTATTGATTGTTTTTTTAGGAGATAGCACAATCTATTTTTTCATCTAGCTTAGCTTAAAATAATTGTATTGCAAGTTGTGTGCCTGTATATGTGGAACAGGACTCAATATGCAAATATTGTTTTCATCATTGGCAATGTAAAAAAAATTAATACTAATAGTGTTTTTTTTGCTCCCCTGTTATTTAGCAGGACTACTCAAATATTATAACTCTGATAAGGTAAAAAGTGAAGTTGGCTTCAGGGGAGTCCAGATGCTACCATCTCCCCTCTGCTGCCTGAAATTTCTTTTTTCTCAAAAAAATTGTAATTCTGTGAATAAAGTCAACTGTTAGAATGAACACATACGGGATCTAGCTGGTTTCTGTAGACACATTGTCTTTTCACTCTCATCCAATTTGATTTAATTGTTTGTTTTCTTCTGCAGAGAAAATATGGTGTTGCCTACTGCTTGGGGATTTTATATAAGGTTCAGTAAGTACTCTTGAGTGTACTGGATTTTATGAATTGCAAAATAATCTGATTATATTTTTTGTTCAGTTAAAAGAAGGTGTACATGGGGAAGGACTGGCATACAAGAAATGGCAGTAAACTGCAAGCCAGGTCATGCCTTGAGGTGTTAGTTCTTGTGATTGCTATTTATATTTCAGTGCAGACTGGCGTCTTTCTTTTGACCAAGGCGTATTCCCGCTACAGGCAATAGCCAGCTAACGTTACAGCCATTCTGTGAATAAGGTGTTTGCGTTTGGTCCTTCCTGTGAGAGCTAGAAACAGAACTGAAGTGTTTATTGTACTGACTCAATGCTCATCTATGCTGACTTTTGGAGTAAATAAAGTGTCAAATGTATGCATTGAGCAATGCTATTTATGTTATCTAGACAAGCTGAGAATGCATCATTATGCTGTACTGCGCTTTCCCAGATCCAAGAAAGCAAACCACAAATCTTTCTGCTGTTATCTAGCAAGTAGTTGTATACTGCTTTTACATCAACAGCAGTAGGGAATGGAACTATATTTTCAGGTGTCGTATATATACTGATGCACTGTCTGTCCTGAAGGTCATGATTCAAATAATTTTGGGAACAGATTTTTATCTAGTCTGACAACATTAATCACTTACAGTTTTACATCCAAAGTAAAGCCAACCAAAAAGAAGTTTAACAAAAATGAAATCTACCCTTCTAAGTTTAAATAAAAAATGTCTTATAAAATGATGCAATTTGACAACTGTAGAATCAAAAGCAGGCTGTTGAGTATTCTGAGATTTCACTCTTGACTTTGTTTTAAGATAAATTTGTGTAACATACCTGTGAGGGCTGCATACCTTTTTAGTATTTAACAGTTTGGGATTAAGAATTCAGTACATTGCATATTTTGGTGGGATTACATGGGATATTTGTTTATAATTAAAGATTTTTCCTTTGTTTGGAGAGTGAAAAAACTGCAAAAGCCTTCAATTTCATATCTTAGTGTTACATAAAGGAAAATTTGACCTACAATGTGAAATCTGAAACTGAATCACAACTACATAAAAGGACTAGAGTTACTTTGGTCAAGATCTAGAATCAGACCTTTCTTGAATGCAGTTTGATTCCAGATGCAGGGCTGCAAACCATCCCTCCTTCTCAGGGATGGTTTAGGTTAAGAGAAAGTGTGTGGTTAGATTGGATCTGGGCCCATCAAAGCCCATCAAAGATTTTTTGGCAAACTGCTGAACTTTCACGACTTTTACTGACATCAAACCAGCAAACAAAACAGAAAGTAAAAGAGCTTTGTCATACAAACAGCATTTTAGTTTTTAGGACACTAAAAAGTACTTTAACTTGATGTCTGTAGCTGCTTCATTAGTTTTGCTTTGATTGTAAGAAAAGGGTTTATGTAAGTGCCTGTAGAACCTAAAAGGCTGTTAATTGTCTTAAATAACAACTGAAGCAGCTTTCTTCTGCAGTGTGGTCTATTTTAGCGTTATAAATTCACTTTGGATGGGAGTTCCTCTATTAGAGAAGGCTGTGGGTTTTTTTGGTTGGTTGTTGGTGTTGTTTTTTTCCAATCTCTGCATTTCTATGAAGAAAGAAATCAGCATTTTAAGCATTTAAATGTCTTCTGGGCAGTAACTATTTATCACACAAGACAGTATTCCAGGACATCTTTATTTTCTTTGAGAAACTCTGCAAAATACAGTATAATGTCAGTTATTGCTGGATGTGCATGCAGAGCAATATTGTTCTGTTGCCTGGTAACCAGTGAGAGGGAGGCACTTTGGAAACGCTGATAGAGAAAGAGAAAGCTTAACTGCACACACTTGAGCAGAAGACTTATAAAACCGGTGTTTGTTCCAGGTAGGTTTGAAGAGGAGTTTGGGTCAAGGTTCTCATAGGGTTTTGTGAGGTTTTTTTTCCCATTAAAAACCCCAGCGGCTTATTTTCTTGTGTTAAAATTTAATGACTAGGCTTATTTTTTCAAGCCATGTTTAAAATTTGCATGCTTTGGAAGAAAGGATTGTTCCCTTTTCTTACTATACACTCTTGAATACTTTTGGAAGGTGTGTTCTCCTTAGAATAGTGCATTGATAATGTTGTAACAAAACAAATACGCAGAAGTGTTTTGAACCGATATTCTTAACTGCTCTGGATGATCACAAACATATTTTCAAAGCCAAAATGCTCTGACAGTTCCTGGATTACCAAAGTGCTAGGTATTGTAATAAAACAACTAACTAACAGTAGACTTGCTGAGTCAAACAAACACAAAAGAAAAACAGAAAATATTTTAGCTGGAATTGATTCTGGCCATAGCTTCCTGTTGCACATGCAACAGAAAGTCAGCACAAAATTAAGTCACAAGAGATTAGTTAGGAACCAGTTTAACCTTTGGCCAAGCTGAGACAAAGTGCTCGTGAGGATTTTAACAGGGCTGGGTTAACGTGTTGTTCTCCGACGCCTCCCCGACTTCCTGGTTCTGACCAGTGTCAGAGGCAGACGGTCTTTTTTTGCGTGGTCATTCTTACTGTAGAGCGAGCAGGAAGTGCTGATCGCCTGTGAGGCAGTTTATTGCTGCAAGATTTACAACATTGTTTTGAGAAGTTAAAAGGGTTGTGTAGCCCAAGTGTGATTTGCGATAGTCCTTGAATTACATGTTAACTTGAATGGAACTGAATGCACCTTTTATTTTTTCTGGCAGCTAGTTAAACTCAGAAGCTTTGTAAACCTTGATGGTTTTACTTCAGGCCAAACATCGGTATACAATGAAGGAATGACGCATCTTTAGATGTTGATCACTGATTATTGATCACTGATATTATATACTGGAAAAACTAAGGTCAGAGATCAACTCCTCTGTAATAACCTTCTGTGACATTCAGCTGATGGCACAGAGTTCATGTGCAGGGTGAAGAATGCACGAAGATGATATCCTTCAAAGCAGTGTGTTAGCTTTTCACTTTTCTTCTTCCAGAAGAACTTGAGTATCATAAAAAAATATAAGTACACAAACACTGGAAAATTCTTAGTTATGATCTCATGGATGGCTATTTCCTGTTTACTTATATAGGTAATGTATACATAACAGGACCAAGAAGGACTTTTGCTCTAATAGAAAGCCTTGTAATTTTTCCTAAAATCATTAATCTAAGTTATTTTATGAAAGTCTGAAGGAAGCTGAAAGACAAGCACTGCTGTTCTGACTCCATGATTGTGTCACTTGTTAACAAATAAATTTCTCCTAGTGGAGTGGTTTGCTAAGCTCTTAAAGTCTTGCACCCCGTGTGTCCCAGCAGAAAGAAGCAGTATCGGAAAGGTCTGTAAGGGCCGGACAGGGCTGGACTTTCCTATCAGGCCTCATAAAAGTTGTATTCTCTTTCTCTTCTGTGCTCAGAGAAAGAACTGGTAAGTGACCACAAAACCTCATTCTTTGTGAATTTCTGTTAATTATGCGACACAGGAAAAATGTATCAGTAGTGAGGGCAGACAGACAGTTATTGTAGAGTAAGTCTGAGCTATGTCTCACATTGAATAATCAACTTGCTGCATTATAGGGCAAAGAACTAACATTCAGCTACCACACTGCAATACTAGTTCATGATTAGACAGGCAACATAATGCTGAGGTATCCTGATGTTCTTTTTCCATCAAAAATGCTAGCAAGTTTGGGATCTGGTCATTTGCCGTGTTTTAAAAAAAGCTCCCTCACAAAGATGCAGGAACTATCATCGCTGTAAATGTTTGCCAGAGAGCAAACTAGGGGTGACAGAGACTTAGTCATGCTCCATGGGGCAGGTTTGAGGTCACACTCAGACCCTAGTACATCCTATCCTTTCAATCTCAACGCCCCACAACTCTGCAGAAATTAGAAATACCTTATACTTACTGGAAGTAATCACATACCTTTTCCATGGGGCTCGATTGAAATTTGATACAGTAATTGTTCACTGAATATAAATATGCATATTTTAAATAATTTGGAAGGCAATTATTATTGCATAAAGCATTTGTGCAATGATAATAATTGTGTATGATCTGAGGAAAGGTTTGATCATACAAAGTGCTGAATAGTCTGTGTCCATTGAACAAAATATTTAAGGGCAGGTTTAGCTTTACACAAGTAAGTAGTCCAATTGACCTCACTAAGGCCACTCATCTACTTAAATGTCAACATGTATCTAAGTGCTTTCCTGGATTATGGCCAGAACATTTTGTCTTTTGTAAGACAAGGCCCTAAGAAGGCCTGTTGCAAATGGCTGTAGTCTGCAGAGTCCTGGAAAGGTGAAGCAAAATAAAAAAGGAGAGTATCACATTATAACATAGTTGTTCATTTATTTAAGGAATGTAGTTTATCATTAATGATTGGCAGGGAAGACTGTTACTATATAAAGACGGCAATACTAGGGAATGGAAGGGAAACAACATTAGGTTTTGAGAACATGGAATAGCCCTGAAAAGCAGAGGGACTTTGACTGAGATCATGATTATTTTGTTAGTGACTCAGAGTTACAGGGTTCTTCGGCACTTGTTTTGCAGTGTGGGACTATTCTGTGCATTATTACTTCTGGAGTCCCAGTGATGGAGTGGGCCTCATATAAAAATGAATATAGCTTCAAAATTGGCTTGCCTGAAGGATGGAGTACAGTCCTTCCCTCCTGATCCTTAGCTCTCTGAAGGGTCCAAACTATATGAACTGCAGTTCACAAAGGTTCAGTGTAGCTGATTGCTCTTGGCCCCATTAAAAAAGTGGAAAAATGTAAATACAAGTGATCGTCTCTCTATCTTGATCAAAGTGAACATAATGTGAGCCCAAGAATGTCACCCTTCAGGGTAGCTAATGTAGCTGTGGTCTGGCAGGTCATACTCTTGGTTGGTGTAGCCAACATCATTTCATGCTCATGTATATAGGTAGAGAGTCTTTAATTTATGTGCTGAATTTCTCAACTGCTGTCTTTTTACAAGAAAAAAAAAAAATCCTGTATATAATTCTTTTTATTTGAAATCATGATAATAATCTGAGAGCCTTAGGCTACAGAACAAAATATGGATATTCAGATAATTTCTGTAAGTTTTAATTAAGTCATAGCTCACAAGATGTAAAATATGTAATATCAAGCTGCTGCCAAGCACTTTTTGCTTCTTTGGTAATAACTGTCCTCCTGTTTGTATTACACTGACTTTTTGCCAGTCTGACAACCAGGGAATCCATATCAATTTAGCTAGCACTACTCTTTTAGGCCAAGGTATAGCAGAAGGGAGGCTATAGCTATAGTCTGCATTGAAAGAAAAGCAGCTCTGTATGTAGCATAGTATGTTGTAATACTTGGTGGATTTGTGATATTCAAACCGTTGTATTAAAGTGTACAACCAAGATGGAAGCTTTGCTTTGCCTGCAGATATTTCAGAGAAAATTGTGATAGTGAACTGGAAGGTCAGTCTTTAACTACAAGGAAAAGGAAGAATTACTATGCAGTTTGTATATCTTACATTACTCTCATTAAAATTTAAAAATATACTAGACAATTTCAGAAAAACTAGTTCACATATAATGAAACAATCTTAATGCCCTAGAGTAAAGATTTTTTTCCCCTGAATTTATTTTGGATTCCCACTGGATTTCTAAGTCATTCATATATTAAAATCTAGTGATTCCAAACCCCAGCAATTCAACTAAGGTACCCATTTATGGAACCTGCTGTTTTTCCAGCCAATTTTTCTCTTTTCCTTGGGCAACTCATGTTTACATTTAAAACCAGTATTTGTGAGGTGTTTTCCATGCTTGGTACCGGGGAAACAGTGCTGTATATTTAGCTTTATTTGGTTCCTTCACATAGTTTGTCTTGCTGGAAACATCTATTTCATCTGCTTCATGTAACTTCATCTATTTTTCCCAGAGTACAGCTTTGTATTTTTCTGGGAAAAACAAAGGAGACTCACCACAGAATGTGGAAACAAAGAAAATAGTCATGAACATGTGTGTGTGCATGCATACTCATCATCCAGAAACCATGCTGATAAACAATGTGAAACAAAGCATTATTAATAATTCAACAAGCTAGATGAGAGCCAAAAAAAAAAAAAAAGGCCAAAGAAACTGGTTTTTTCCAACTGAACAATATTTAAATGTTTTAAGTGGTCCCTCCTCAGTCAGAAGTAATGACTGAAATCAGCAGAATATAAAGTTCTGAGATAATTGGTCAGAAAAAGAGCTGAACTTAGTTCTGAGAAGTTGGGATAAACACACCTGCATTTCTAAATGCCCAGGGAGCCTTTGTAGGGCTTTAAAAGATATGAAGTTAAGTAAATCAGTCCCTGAATTTCATTGCCTATCTTATGTTAAAATGCTGCACTTAATGAAGATTAATTAAGATAATTTTCCTTTCATTGACACCATCACCCTTTGCACCTGTACATAATCATTTATGTAAAATGGCTGGTATTATCATAGTGCCTCTTACTTAAGACTTCAAATAAGATTAAATTGTATGAGGTGCCTTAAAATGAAAACAAATGAAAATGTAAAGATGCAGACTGGCAGAAATCAGTGAAGCCCACTGATGGACACTGACGGATCCTTTGGGCACACACAGTGCTTCAGTTCTTCACTGCTCTTTGTCCTAAATTCCTTCTAGCTACACACATACGCACCAGAAGATGTTTTTCCAGAGAAGAAAGATGATCAAGTACTTAGAAAGGGGTTCAGGACTTCTGGAGGTCCTGGATCCTTTTTCAACTGTTAGACATTTCCTAAATTACCCAGAGAATGCCTATGTGGTCTTCTGTGAGCAGATGCCAAATCACACTGTTTATGTTACAAGCTTGAGGGCTAGGTGCCAGCTCTGAACTGGATGATGCCATTTATTTATACAGTGTCATCAGCAGTCAGCCTTGATCTTGACTGGGGCCTTTAGTCTTCTCTGTAACGCAGATAAAAATATCATTAGTTTAAAAAAGATTAAAATCAGTAATCTGATCTTATTCTTCATAGATATGCAAATTCATGTTCTGTTTCTTGCTTAGGAAGAACTTAGGAACTTAAAGGAAAAAGAAAGGAATTCTAAATGGAGCAAAACCCGAACATCCTCTTGCCCCAGATAGTGACTTTATTAAGTACTGAAATGACTCATACCAAATAATCAAGGGGCATGCATTTAGGCCTCAGTTGCTTCTGCTGGACAAAATGCATATGGAACATAACAATGCTTGCCATGTAGTCTGAAAGAGAAAATCCCTTCTTCAGTCTGTGTTTGTTACTTCCTCATTGTATCTGAACGTAAGGAGCTCTTGCTAACCATCTCATGAGATCCATCTAGTTTTCTTCTTCCCAGGTACAGTCATAACCCTGGACAGCTAAGTAAGTTCTTTGTGTTTTATTGTAATACTTTATCTCAAGACATTCTTTGCAATAATACATTTTTCTTCTATCTGATCAACTTTTTTTTTTTACTTCCTTCTGTCCTCTTCTGTCTTCAACTCTGTTTTCCAATTCTAGTGGCTAACAGTTCTTATTTCCTTTCTCCTATCATAGCTTTCCATTTACCAATTCCTTGGTTTTATTTCCCTCTCCAATTTTGACTCACCCTTTACCTCACAGTTTATTCTTCTCTTTTTCCCTGGCGTTATATTAGTGCTATGGAATATAATGACAGTAATCTGTAAACCTGTTTTGAATAAATATTAATAGTTTTTACCATTATGTCCTTTTGTCCTTCTCTGCTGTGCCTTTTCATTTTCTTCATTCATCCTTTTCCCCTATATAGTATTTTCCTAGTTTTTCTGGGGTTCCTTCTGTCCTTGGGCAGGGACTTAGAAATGCTCAGAGGATTGAACTTGGTTGTAGATTCTTATCTTAGATGGAGGAGGAGGAAGCAATTTGTACAGTGAGTTCAAGAAAAGTGAAACATATAGATCCCTAGCAGAAAGGAGGGGAGAATAAAGGATGGAAGGATTTTTTCTGTACAGAAAGGAGTTAGAGGAGTGCCAGCTGGAACAGCTTTGTTTTCCCAGGCTCCTGATACATTCAGGCAAAAAGGTGAGAGAACTGGAAATTCTTCAAGTACTGCTTAGTCTTACCATTGTCCCACCAGAGATTTCCTCTCCTGGTGACTCTTCTTCCAGGAGTACATTGGCATAGGCAAAGAACAGAAGTGGGGAATTTCCCTTCTGTTTTTTTGACAGAATAAAAGTGGTGCTTTCCCCTTACTTCAGCTGCTGCTTACTCAGAAAATGAAGTTGACATGTATTAACAGTGAGATCTGTGTATACACATTTATCTGAAAATCCAGGGAATATAGGATAAGTTACATTAACAGTCAGGACCCTGATTTTCATGGATGGTTTATACAAAATCTAAATGTTTCAGAGAAATTAAGAAGAGGATTTTCTGCCTGCTGCACTTCTATCAGTTTCTGGTAATGATACAATAGATGCTTAGTTAAGGTCTTCTGACCAGATGTTTCAACCATAAAGCTATTTCCAGTAAAGAAGTTTTGAATATGCATGTGAAAGCATCTATAAATACTGTAACTTATTAGCATTTTTAGAGCTAAAAATAAAGAAAAGAAATATGACTGTTGACTTATGCTTCAGAAGTTGAAAGATTGGGTAACAAATTAAATGGTAGAATTGACTTCTGTTAAGACCTGTGCTGGTTAGTGCAACATACCCAAGACTACCACCCCTATGGGACAAGAGCTGATGTTAATTTTACATATGTGAGTAATACGAAAGAAATTAATGGGATTAAGGAACTGCATTACATGCTTTAATACATGATACAATCTCACTGGCTGTTGTGATGCAGTCTACCAGTCTCCACGTCAAACAGCATGAAAAACTGTGTTCCACCATGTATTAGTAACCTTTTAAAAAACTGTTTCAAATAATTTGTGCTGTGTGATCCTTCTCAAATGACTAAAAGGAAATGCATTTGTGTCTTGGGGTATGACAAGTTTAATCAACTCCTGTTCTCCCTCCATCTCTTTTGTAGGCATATACTAAGAATACTACATGCTTTCTTGTAATTCAGAAGAAGTTACTAGGTAAAAGTGAATAATGTGGATTTTACTGCCATTCATTAAAAAAACTTAATTCCTCTTTCATATATATCTTTTCATCTTTCTGTGGTACTGTGTGTTGTAAACTTTCTAACAAAAGAAACTGACACCAGCATATAGTTAATCGGTTATCAGCAGAAGTGTGTATGTGTTAACTTTCCTATTATGTCTTCAAAGTGAAGACATAACACGCTGCAATTCCTGCTAAGCATGTGTAGACCCAGTGTTTACCCTCATGAACATGATAATATGAAGACAATTTTAGAAGGAACTCGGCTGACAAAAATCAACCTATTTTATTTACTTACTCTCCTATAACAGCAGAGATGCAATTTTCCTCAAAGCAGTGGAAGTGTTTAATATTCTGCTATGAAGAGAATTCACAAAGCATATCACCCTGAAATTACAAACTAAAAACGTTAAGCTTTTTCTACGTGAGAATTTAATGAAAGATTTTGATCAGTATTAACACTTCAGTTAGTCTGCAAAAGAAAAGTTTAGGCTTGAAGTTATAAAAGCTCATTGTGGGCTATTTTATTTGCATGCTCCCGTAATAATAGTCAGATGCCTCAAATTACAAAAATAGATGACTTATGAAATGCCTTATGTTCCAGAAGTCAAATGCCTCTGTATATATCCAACAGTGACTAACAAATATAAGGAGGGACAAAATGAAATCCAATCCTTTGCAGAATTCTGGCTCTCAGCCCATTTTGTAACCCTGTAGCTTTTCCTTAGAGGGCAGAGCACAACGCTAGGAGATGGCAAACACTGTTTGTATGCTCTTTTTAATGATGCATCAGAAACACTTCAAGAACAGGTTTGTTGTTGCAGTCTTTCTGGTAAAACATATGTGCCTCAGCTGAAATGTGCATGATGCAAGTCTTATCCACTGTGTCTGTCTTTCCTAGTAGAAGAAAACACAAATTTTGCTCCATAGAAACCTTACCCAATATAACCTCAAATATTATTGTTACAAAATAAGTTTTTCCAAATGGTGATACTAAAATCAATCAAAAAAGTTGTGATTTTCAGCCTTTTTGAGAGTGGCAAACAAACAACATGCTATTAGAATACAATAAACTCTCATTTCCAGTTAAGAGAACTTCAGGATCCCCAACAGAATTACTCAAAATTAGTGCCTAGGTCAAGACTTTCAAAAGGGACTTAATTTCTAGTTTGCAAACTGAGGCCTTAAGGGAGCCTGATTTCCAGACAGTCCTTCATGTCTGCTCTTTAGCTTTCCTTTAAAGTGTCTAGTTCACTATTCTAAAAAGCAGGGAATACTGTTGTTTGGTTTTGAAAAATCTTGACCTTTTTAAAAACATATAAATAAAGAGACTCATTTTTCAAAGCAGTGTGATTTAAAGCTACAATGCAATCAACTAACCCCACAGCAAGATAGTCTCAGTAACAGACAGTTTAGAGAAGAACTTTTGAATGATCTTGATTTGGAAAAACACTCCTTCTGGATTCAATAGTCTGGAGGGGAAGGGTTGATTTACTGTTAAGCTCTTGTTAATGCTCAACCATCAAATTTAGTAGGCTGGTAGCCAAACTAATTGGCATGATAGGTAGGATAGGGAATAAACATTCCTTAGGCTGCAATTAATAGGCTGAAATGGTTGATCCACTTGAAAAAAAAAATCCTCATACTTACTGCTAGTATAATGAACTTTCCAAAATTATAAACACAATTAATTTAACATACACAGTACACAATGTTAACAAATGCTTTCCAGTAAACATATCTGCCAATTTAGCCTATATTTGCCTACCTACGTTTTTGTTGTCTTTAGTGCACATCCGTTCATATTCCCCCACTTGTACTGTCTGCTCTTTTTATGTGCATATGACACACCTGCTCTTTACAGATGTTGTATACAATAATACATTATTTATAGCTAAACTTTCCTTTCGATTAATTATGAATTAGATTCTGACTGTAATGGGACTGCTTAAACATGTATTTTTAATTATAAACAAGTATAATAAACAAGTATGTGCAAGACTGTGACACGAACAATCAAGTCAGGCAATTAAAAAAAGTTATCACTAGAATTGTAGAGATACTTATAATAATGAAAAAACATATTCCAAGCAGAGATGTCAGAAAAACAACATTTATGTAAGATAATTGCTAATTAAAGTTTTTCATGTTTGGAATAAAAATATTTAGTATATTAGTAATAATCTTGTATTTGGCTTATTTAAATAATGGTCATTTTGTCACTGGTTAGGGGTTTAAAGATAGCCTCTTTCTTGGCAGGTTTCTACTGCCACACTGTTTGAGTTAGAAAAGTTCAGTGGGTAATATTAGCTTAGTTGTGGAACTCTTGATATTTAATAGGATTTTATGAAAATAGCTAATATGTGCACAAGACAGCAAGTTCTCACAGTTAAATATTATCACAGAGGTGTCTTTTGATTCCATTATTATCCTTATTTCATTTAACAATTAAACAAGTAGAGCCTGCTGAGGTCACTACTGAATAATGATGATGAGAAAGTTTCTTCACCCCATGCTCTTCAAAAAGTTGTGGCAAAGAAAGTATATGGTTTACGTTAGTATAACATGAACTACTTCAGAAACCTGAGCTCACTGGGGTAAAGAAGGTCTCTATAGGCCAGTCTTGGTGGCTATTACTGGGACTTTGGTTTAGCAGAAATGCTTCGTTTTGTATATGGAAATATTTTTCAACTTAATGCATTCAAAGTGCATCTGAAGAAATGCTTTGCTAATACGAGGAAATTCTGTAAAACAGAATGGGGCAATAATAAAAATCAGTGAATGGTCATCAGAAAAAATCTCAGATTCAGAGAAATAATTATTTGCTCCCTCCATCTTTCTAGCAAAACCTTTCTAGCTTAGTGTCTGATGCCATGTTTTTATCAGTAATTAAATTTCAGTATTTAGAAGAAGCGTAATGCTGATACTGTTACACTGATTTGCGGGCATGTGTCCTTAAGATGAGGTTCAGAAGTTTTACAGGTTCCTTCGTATTAAATCATCACTTTTACAGCCAAAAGTCTGGCAATGTCTGCAGGTCTTGATATCATTCATTACAGAACTGCCAAGGCTAAAGTTAAATGATTTTTCAGTGGTGTTATCTTGTTTCTATACAGGTTGGACAGATATGCGGTGTTGAAAAGGGAGGGTTTTTTTCTTATTTTTTAACTGAGACAGGACTGATCGAATTTTGCTAAAGGCCTTAAAACTGGTGTTTTAGTATGTGCATCTTAAGTAGTAAAATGACAGAAAACACACATCTTGCTCACCAGTTTACTGGCAACACTCTGTGACAAATGATTCTAATAACATTTTGTACCTGTTGCGTGTAAATCTCATCCTCCAGAAGAAACAGGGATGATCCTAACAACAAAGTGTCTCCTGTAGGGATGGTTTGTGATGTGCACCTCTGCAGATACAATACCGAATGTTCCTTTAATATTCAAGGCTGCCTTTTCCTACTTGAATGGCAAGGTAAGATGTTCAGGCAAGAGATGTTCAGGTAAGGTCAACTGGTAAAATCACTGTATCTCCAGATAATGAAAACCACAAACTTTGTCTATTTCAAGTCTTAAATTTAATATTAGTGTCTCTCAGTGTTTACAGCCTAAATATTGCAGAGGGCTAGGTTTTCATTTAAACTTAAGCACTGTTAATAGTTTGATTAAAATCGGGAGCATTTGTATGAGTTGATATAGCAGTGTCAGGTTCTGAACTTCCTTGATCTACTAGAAATGATACTAAGTAATATCCTCCAAATAGGTTCATACTTTCCTCCAAGCTGGATCATACTTCGTGGTCCCTTTTTCCTACAGCAACGAACACCATTGTCATGGACCAGAGCTGAATGATTTACTACATGTAGTTTTATCGTGCACCTGAAGCAGGTTTATTCTGTGGGAGTGATGTGGAGCTTCCATGACACAAGAACAACGGTTTCCTGTATCTTAGTTACTAGACCTCTCACCTCAAAGGTGAGTTGTTTGGTCCTGTCTTTGCTACCCAATTATTTAATAACCCCCATGAGCACATTTCTGTGAACTGCAGTCACGTTCCCACTTGTGCTCCATCTTCTTTCTGGCTCAGTGTCTATTGGTTTTCCTTTCTATAGTGTGGCACAGCTTCCCGAGGAGAATGCTCTCACCAGGACCAGTCTGTAAAAGTTGGCAGCTGTGTAACAGCAGTGGGAACACGGATGTGAACCCCTTCAGGAAGAGAGGGGATTGAAATAAAGGCTCTCACGCTCCAATAGATCTAATCACTAAACACAGACTGAAAAAGGCATCACCCCTGCGGCTCTCAGCGTTTCAGAGGTGTGAGCTGCCCCTTGGTGTTCCAGAGGAGATAGAGGTGCCTTCCCTTTGGAGACCGCTCAAGGCAGTGGGCCACCAAGGGGTAGAGGCACTGCTCTGCAGCCCATGGTAACGCCCTGGAGCCAAGAGACAGGACTGAAAACGGCCTTTTCACTACAGTGTTTCCACTGTGTGACTCCTCACCACCATGCCGAAGGGTGGTATTTATGCTGCCCTATTCTAGGTATCCACAATAGATGTCTGATCTCTGGTGCCAAGGCTCCGGACACAGTTAGCGATCTCCAGAGAGCAACTGAGGGAAGCTAAATTAAAAGTGCAGTGCTTTCTTTCGACTATAATCCAAGTCCAGCTCCTGCAACAAGCACTTCAGCCAAATGCCGAAGGTCAGATGGCGTGGGCCGTTTTAGGTGTCTCTTGGCTCAGCGTGACTCTTTGCACTCCTATTTCTGCGATTCCTAATTTTGCCCGTGCTCGCTATGTAGCACCTCCCCGCCTGACTCAACTTCTGAATTTCAAGCAGGGGGCCAAGCGCCTCGGCTGCGGCGTTCCATTTCCCTTTATTCAACTTGATCGTGAAATATCAAGCTCTCGCAATACGCAGCCGCATCAAGAGGCAAAAATAAACGTGCGGCTCTGTGGGTTGTACCTCATACACAAAGTCACTCGTGTTTGTCTCGTGGCAAACGTACCCAAGCACGCACGGGGTAGGTAAGGGCATGCTTGGGTCGCCCACAGCCTGCTTCGGCTAACGGTGGAGTTGCGGTTTTCACGAAGCGGTTCGTATTCCAGCACGCCGCCACGTTCCCCCCCCCTGAGGCGCGGCTCCCCTTGGCCGCACGGGCCGGGGCCCGCTGCGGGCTCCGGGCGCGGCCCCGCGGCAGGGCGAGGCCACCGGCCCAACGG
>NW_020799095.1:14599212-14634056 GCF_003259725.1 Athene cunicularia | reverse complement strand
GTGTAAGGCTCCCCCGCCCGCCGCCGCCGCCCCGGCTGAGGGCAGGCTGTCACGTTTCGCTTCTTTTCCTTGCCCAGGTGCTGAAGGACGGGGGCTCGCCGAGACGCAGCGGAGGCGCCTGCCCCCCTTCCCCTCCTGGAGCTACGCGGCCTCAGCTGCCAAATGCGCGGAGGGGAGAGACTTTTGCTCAAAATCCCCCGCCCGTAAATACACAGAAAGCGGAAGAAGAGCCACCGCCGGGTAGCTGCGGGAGGAGGGGAGGGGGACAGCGGTCTTGTTTCTGCTGTAGTAGGGGAGGCTGATGGCGGAGTTTGGTAGCGGTGGCGGCACCGGCGGCGGGGGGCTCCCAGCCTCCCCGGGGCCGGTCCAAGGGAAGGTGGCCTTCAAGGCAGGAGATGGGGAAGGAGGAGGCGGAGGTGGCGGCGGCGGGAGATCCCGCTTTGACAGTGCAGGCGGCCGGGTTTCCAACGGGGACTGTGCCCTGGCGGGAGCCGGCGAGGAGCTGGGATCAGCTCCTCCTGCAAGCCCAGAGAGCAGCAGCAAAGAGAAAGGATTTTCCACCAGCCAACAACGAGAAGGCAAACCCGGCATCCCCCGGAGGAGCAGCATAATTAAGGTAAGAGCACTTGCTCCTCCCCATCGGGGTCTTGGCTCTTTCTCTGTGACAGGCATGGAGATGCAGGCGATAGATTTGGCTCAGCTCACAGAGCCTTGGCTCTAGATGAAAGGATAGGCGGCTTTTTTCTTTTTCTTCCTTTTTTTTTTTTTTTTTTTTTTGGACTTGATTTTTCTTTTGTCAGAAGTGGACAGCAGTGAGAGAATGGCTTTATACACATCCACGCTTGGGGATGTGTCATCTTTTGAGGTTTATTAAAACAGAAGGCTCCAACTCCTGTTGGAGAAGGTGAGAGAAACTAGCTGGCTTGTGAAAGACAACATGGGCACCAGCCTGGCATGGAAAGACACGGATTACATGGTATCCTTGTTATTTGGGATGCACCTGTGCAGAGCAATTTTGTGGCACCATTGGCTTGTGTGTGTGACAGGCACACAGCAGGTGATGAGAGATGGGGCTGGGGGTGGGAGAAGGTAGAATAGAGAGCATTCTTCTTGTTAAAAGTGACAGCTTGTTTGACAGTAAACTGTGTTGTACTTCACCTATAGAAGCATCTTTATTTATACTTAGCTCTGCATGTTCTGAGTGTTTCAGCTTGAAAAGTAGGGGGAGCATCAGTGGTAGAATGTAGATCAGGGAAAATGCAATGGGAGTGTTTTTTTCATACAATTATTTATATAAATACAGTTGCTCTCTTTTCTTAAAGCCATGGTTCCTGAGAGGTGACACTGTCTTGGGTTAGCTTTCCCAACTGCAGGGAAAAGGTTGAGAGAACATAGAGAAATTACTCCATTGGTATAATGGCTGTAAATGAAGCACAAGTTCAGGTATTTCAGAACTGAGTTCAATCAAGATCAGCTAGATTTGTCATCATCTTAGATATTTATATGCCTCCAAAATCAGCTGTGGTGGCGTGACCTTGGCTGGATGCCAGGTGCTCACCAACAGCTGCTCTATCACGCCCTCTCCTCAGCTGGAGAGAAAATATATCAAAAGGCTTGTGGGTCCAGATAAGAACAGGGAGAGATCATTCACCAATTACGGTCATGGGCAAAACAGACTCGACTTTGGGAAATTAGCTTAATTTATTAACAATCAAATTAGAGTAGTAAAATGAGAAGTAACATAAAAACTTAAAATCACCTTCCCCCCCACCCCTCCCTTCTTCCCAGGCTCAACTTCATTCCTGATTTTCTGTACCTCCTCCCCCCGTGGCACAGGGGGATGGGGAATGGGGGTTGTGGTCAGTTCATCACATATTGTCTCTGCAGCTCCTTCCTCCTCAGGGGGAGGACTTCTCACACTGTCCTCTGCTCCAGTGTGGGGTCCCTCCCACAGGAGACAGTCCTCCATGAACTTCTCCAAGGTGGGTCCTTCCCACAGGCTGCAGTTCTTCACAAACTGCTTCAGTGTGAGTCTCTCCCATGGGGTGCAGTCCTTCAGGAACAGACTGCTCCAGCGTGGGTTCCCCATGAGGTCACAAGTGCTGCCAGCAGACCTGCTGCATTATGGGCTCCTTGCCTCCATGGGGCTACAGGTCCTGCCAGGAGCCTGCTCCAGCGTGGGCTTCCCACGGGGTCACAGCCTCCTTTGGGGCTGTTCCAGCGTGGGGTCCTCCCCGGGGTGCAGGTGGAGATCTGCTCCCCCGTTCCCCTCCCTGGGTGCAGGGCACAGCTGTCTCACCAGGGGCTGCACCACGGGCTGCAGGGGAATCTCTGCTCTGGTGCCTGGACCAGCTCCTCCACATCCTATTCACTGACCCTGGTGTCTGCAGAGTTGTTTCTCTCACATATTCTCACTCCTCTCTCTGACTGCTGTTTCTGCAGCAGGTTTTTCCATTTCTTTAATATGTTATTCCAGAGGTGCTACTCACATCACTGACGTGCTCAACATTGGCCAGCGGTGGGTCTGTCTTGGAGCTGGCTGGCACTGGTTCTGCCAGGCACAGGGGAAGCTTCTAGCAGCTTCTCACAGAAGCCACCCCTGTAGTTCCCCCTGCTACCAAAACCTTTCCACACAAACCCAAGACATTCCACTCCTTGCCTCTGTGAATAACATACTTAAGAATTATTATTAAAATCCATATTCATCACAGGGTCTTCACAAACTTCAGTCACATTGACAAAGAATTCCCCACATCAAAATAACATAATCACAGCACTGAATTAAAGTGGGCAATTTACACACACAGTCCACCCCTTGTCCCTTCACTACAATTAGAACAGAAATTCCTCACAATCATTCTGCTACCTAACATTGTTCAGTCCATGTTTTGCCCATTACCTCTGTTGTTCTGTTGGTGAGATGATAGAAAAACACATGTGGAAATTCAAAACTAGTAGCGTATCTCAAGTTGTGTTACTGTCTTCTGGACCTTGCTATAAAAATCAAGGGGAGAACAAGGGCAGTCAGCAGTGGAACGCATTTGACAGCCTGCACCCACCCTTCCTGTTCGAGCAGTGATGCTGGGTGTGTGCGTTTGTGTGTGTGTTAAAGAAATAACAATAGACAAGGGGCAACTGAGCTTGGTGTTGGAATAACTTAATTATTACTTCATTTGCCAGTGATTTTTTTACAGGTCTGGTGTTTTTTAACACTTTTGTTTCTTCTGTGGTAGCCCAAGAAAGATACTGTTGTTGTTTTCAGTGTGTATTGTGCCATCATACTACTTTGTAGTGTATGATTTGATTATACAGCAACCTTCTGCCTCTCTGGGGATCAAAGGAGGATACAATACCTAGGGATTCGTCATTTATTAAGATCAAGAAGCGTGAGATAAGGAAATATGTTTTGGATTACATTTCATGAATATTTAAGTCAAGGTTCTTAGTTTCTACAGAAATGAGAGCACTTTGGAATATAAAATTACTCAACTTTCTGGTATTATTACTGATTAATACCATTTTGCAGATGTGAACAGTAATCCATTTAGCTGCCAAGAATTGATTACTACAACTTCATGTTATCGTTTGAATAATTATGTGAGTGGAAAAATCTGACAACACTACATTTAAAGTTATGTGGTCCGTATTTATTTTAGATATGACTGTTTTAATACTTAAAGGAAAAATCACTTGTCTTCATATATACAGAGTATTCTTCAGCCTGCTTAGTTCAGCAGTTCACAGGTAGTTTGAATCTGGTTGTGTAGGTGCATAGTTTTCAGTGTGAAACCTTTTGGAAAATCTGGCATGAGTAGTAAACTTTAAAATACTTCTTGCTCTCTGCTCTTGCAGTACAAAAATCAGTAAAACAGAGTGGAAAAAAAATAAAATGTAATCTATTTTTGGAAGATGTTCCTGGAGTTTTAGTAACAATCAATGATGTAAAACTGCTCTTAAAAGAATATATGGAGTAACCTCAGGAAAAAGGTTTGTCCCATGCAGATTTCATACTTTCATACTTTCAGGCAAAACATGACATAGTTAATGGTAAAATCCATGTTTATGGAACATCTAATGCTTTAAATGTTTTGCCTGCTGACTACTGTGTAGGCTTTTGAGTCACAGACAGAAAACTGATGTTTGAATAACAGGACGAGTTGAGATTAAATTATTTAGAACTGTATGTTTGTATGAAAGTCAGGGTGACAGAAATGTCTTTTATTTTGGTTTTAGTCTGTGTTTCCATTGGTTGTTGATTTTCATAACTTTTCTCAGAGCAGTTGCTGCCTTTTCTCCCTTTCCTTTTTTACTTGCAGTCCCTGTTCTATTTTTTCTTTCTATTTATTTTGTTCACCTGCGTAATTTTGGGTTTTTCTTTCTTGTTCGGTACAAAAGGATATACTCTACGATGTTGAGGTGTCATCTAGGGTGATGACTGGTGGTAGGGCCACTATTACTGGAAAAACTAATACGCTCTTCATACCATAGTAGTTTACATGGACTTTCACTCTCACATATATAAGCTGCATTTAGGCTGAAAGTGTTGAAGATTGTACCCTTCATTTGTAGCAATATTTTATGGAATAGCCAGTTTCATTGCTAATCTTTGCTGAACCAAATTTGAGGGCTAGGGGCTACATATCTGTGTTCATGGAGACTTTTTCGCTTTCTATTTTCTACACTCCATATTTGTGAGATTCTGATTTTTCAGAGGTGATAGTGACCTCACATTGTGCATTCATGGGATTTAGGCTCTCCAGGTACCTGATCAGTGAACTAATTTACGTACCACTTATTTGTACATCGTGGGTTTTTTGGTCACTATTTAGTTTTTCCATAATATTTTCCTTGGTGCAACTAGCTATGGTTTTCTATAATGTCACTTCCTACAACAGTTCCTATAATATTCTGTAAAATGAATTTACAGTGAGTCCATCTTGCAGTTCAGAGTGGATTTAAGCATCCTGTGGACTTCCCTTAGCTGTTCTGACAGTTAGCAGTGAGCTTGCTTTATTTTTGTTTGAGGTCCCTCTGAATCTTTCTTAAAGAGACTTTGAGGCGGTAGGAGTTTGAGAATCTTTAAGGCAGCAAATGACTTATGGTGTATGTTTCCTCAGACCTGCTTGCTTCCAGGGGTCTCCAATAAACGCCTACAGAACCTCACAGTTTGTCAAAACTGTAGACCTAGACAGAAAGAGAGGCAGCAGGATAAATATGTCTTTATTAGGAGAGGTGTTACAGTAATAAAATGAGGGGAGATCCGTTTAGGAGAGACTGAAGTTATTTAGGAAGACAACAAAGAGAAATAAATGGAGAAAGGTGGCTTGACATTCTGTGAGCAGGAGCATTATTATCAACATCTGCCTGGAAGTAAAGTCCAGGGTTGTGTTGTGTTTTTGTTTTTGTTTTTTTTTTTTTTTTTCATATAGCAATACTGATCTCAGTGTCAATAGATTTCTTGGCTGATACTTAAAGAAATTTGTGTCTCCCTTTTTTATTCTGGGTGTAAACTCAAGCTTTCATTTTGTAAAGTCATGCACTTGCTGAGCATTGGCAACTCCTAAGTTCCAAAGTCTGTGAGAAGAGAGGAACCAAAGATAGCAGGTAGATATTCTAGGGTATAATTTTCAGCAGAGCTTCGCTTTTGAAACTAAAAATTCTTATATGTGTGTCTTTCTGCAACTGGGAAGTTCGACAGCATATGCATCAAGATTTTTTTCTTATTAAAATGCTAGCACACATTATCTCATTCAGTCTTTTATGATCTCTAGTTCTTACTCTATACCTGTTTGTATCAGGTGTACAAAATTTGAAATATGGAGAATGTTATGCAATATTTTCCACCACAGTGATTGTTTTAAAGGCTTTTAATAAAAAGCCTTTTGTATTAATGGTAAACTCTAAAGTACTGTTTTCAGTAATCTAGGTTCTCTGGAGTCCTAAATTACCTTAGTCACAATGGCACATTAGCAAGTCTTCGTGGAGACCCAGGAATAGATCATACATATTCAGCTTCCATCTAAAAGGATATAAAGGACTTAGGTTGCTGGAATCACTTTAAAGTATATGTAGTTACCTGTTGTTCAGTCATCTTTTTATATTGGGAAAGAAACCTGTGTAATGATGCTGTTGAGATTTAAAAAATATTTTTTTATATATATACACACACACATATATATGTATGTATTAATGCCCAACTAACTTTTCAATGTGATAGACATTTTCAAGTAAACTTGATCGAGCAGTCACAGGCTCAAAGGTGCTAGGGCTCCCTAAGTTCAAAGAAAACAGCCATATAGAGGAAAGAAGAAGACTAGCATGTCCTTTCTTTTTTCACACCCTTTGCCATCGGAAACAAAATGCTACAGTACGAGCTGAATTCTTCCTAGTTACAGAAGATCCGTGTGGGAGAAAGACATGAATGACCCAACGACAGGAGATATTTTGCTCAGAGCACACAATAATTGACACCGAAACTGACACCACAAAAAAAGCATCTATTTAGGAAACGAGGCTGTGATAGTTGAGCTACTCCTACATCTTACGTTGGGCAGGCTTTCAACTAGACAGCCAAAGCGTAGATTTTTCTATGGAGCTGTTTCTGGATCTGTTTGTTTCTTAGTTTCTTGTTGATTTATTGTAGATTTAGCTTATCTCTTTGGTTTGTCAGATAATATGAGAGATCTGAACGGCTAACTGCAGCTCCATAAATGCTGGAGCTTGCTTTTAGAGGATACGTTCTCTTTGATTTTGTTGGACTCTCAGCTAGACTATAGAAGGCTACCGACACCTATCCATACTTGTATTCCTCCTTCTTCATCCTCTACTACTTACTGTACTGGCTTCCTAATTTTTAAAAAATATAATCTATATTTTAAAACAACATATAGTAGCTCTTCCTAAATTTTCTGTCTCATGAAAGCTGTATACCTTAGGTATTTGCAATATATAGTATCTCATATATACATTAGATGTACATATCAGGCAGTTCGCTACTTGTTAACAGTGACAGTGGACTGAGATATGTCACGGCCACTGAGTGGGTAATTTGTGTATTGCATTTGGTACATATTTTTATTTGCATTAGTACTTTCTGTAGACCACAGTAATCAGAATTTTGTCGGGATGTATGTAACACAAACAAAAAAAGGGGTGTTTGTAGGAATGTATACATGGGTATACTCACTTTACCTGAGTTCAGCACATAATTTAGTTAGTTTATGTACTATAGCCCATGAAGAGAAAGTATTTTTTCCGAAAGATGACTTGGAGCGGGAGCTTAATTTGGATGAATTTAGCTTCTCTGACTTCTCTTCTGGAAGAGCTTATCTATTTCTGTTGACTGAGTAAGAGCTTGGCTAGTGTGAATAATAGCAACTCCTTCACCCCCTCCACCCCCAAATCCTTAGAATATCCACAAAACATGTTCCGTCTGTTCAGTGGCGAAAAAACAATTAATGGAATTTAAAAATCATTATAAATACCTGATGAGATTTTTTAAATACCTATTATCAGGCTTGATCAAGGAAATGACTATTTAGACTTCTTTTAAACTAGGAATTAGAGCATTGGTCTCCTACCCATGGCTGACAGATAATATGTGGCTCTCATGATTTGATTGCATTCATGTAAGATTAAAAAATTTAAACTGAGAGCAACAGGACAAGTTAATTGCGTAGTTTCCCAGCCTTTGCTGGTCCATGGGTGATACTGACATCAGTCTTTGTATTATTCCTCCTGACTCTATTAAAAAACCCACTTAAATAAAATTTGCTGATTGTCTATCTTTAAGAGCCAAATTAAGTTAAAATGTATTATAATATTAGTACATTGATTCTTAAATATTCGTGCATGCAAATGTGGAATTGTGTTCAAGATTCAGAAATCTAAATATAAACAGACTAGCAGGTAGATTTTGAGGGAAGAAAGGTATATAATAATTTATGCTTAACATACATGGAGAAGAGGAAAAGATGATAAAAAGCAGCAGATTATGTGTTGAAGAATGTTTAAAAATAGGGCTGGAAGAGACCTCAAGAGGTCAGTCTACTCTGCTCCACTGCTCTGCTACAGGATCAACTGTAGCAGTTAATAAATTTCAGTATGATGCTCTTTGTCTTCTAATCACCTTTTGTTTGTGATCCTTCTATGCAGAACTGCTGGCTGATTATTCCTCTTTGTATATGGGCAAAAGCAATCATCTTTACAGAGTTTTAAAAGCTTGTACTTGTCCTACTGACTGCATTCTAGTTATTTGAGATCGTATCTTCAATTTGTCATGGTCTTTCTGATTTTAACACCTTCTAACATGCACGCAGCTCTTCCATCTTCAGGTGAATAGCCAATTTTAACTATGCTCTTGTTTTCATCATATGATGTGTTGTTTTGGTTTTGTTAAATGATTGTAGTTTATGTGTTTTAAATATGAATTCAACTCTATACTCCATGGTTAAAATAAGTCAGTTATTTTTACCATCTGTAAGCTGGGCAATATGATGTTGCACAATCTAGTTAAGAAATACAATTTATGAGAATTTCTTTCCTGCTAAATATATTTAAACAATAGTAAGTACAGATTTATCATACACTTACTAGATTGCAGCACTGCCATGAAAAAGGGTTCTTTGAAAGGTTCTGGTTTGTTTGTCTTCAAGGAGTGTATGTAGCAAGTGTCATCTTTCCCTTTTTGCAGTTGTGTTTATAAAGAGTATCATTACAGTTTTACAGTTGATTTTTCACATCAGGCATGTCTTTTAAACATAGGGTAGTGAAATGACTGTACTTTTTGCTGTTGTAGGAGATTATGTATAGAGTGATCCTTTAGAAGGATATGTTGCCCGTTGTCTTGACTGCAGTACATCTCTTAAAAGGAAATTAGTTAAGTAGAAATTAAGAACTATCAGCATTGACTCATCTGTCCCTTGCTTATGAAGAGGAGCATGCCTGAATTCACTCACCTTTACCCTTCTAGACCTTGACCTCACAAAACACTGATGTTCTAGACAGTGAAGAGTGCAACATAGCATGTGACTGGAAATCAGCAGTGCTGAGGCTCACAGTGTTAACTGGTGCAGCCTTGGGAAAGTTAAATACGTGATTCATTCCTGCCCCTCCTGGGAATTCCTTTTAATGTCATTTGACCCCCTGGAATAAGTAATATCCCTGAGTACTTCAGATTGTATACTGTGTTCAGAGAACTTTTCAGATACCAAACATTCATGTTCTGGAAATTATAGTACGTAGTTCATAAGTGCAGGCAGACAGGAAGTGCCTTTAAACAAACAAACAAACCCCTTTTCAGAATAGCAGCTGAGAGTTTTATAAAATAACAAGGTATTAAGGTGCATTTCCAAACTTACTATAAAAATATTTAATAAACGAAACTTATTTGTGGGTTTAATTTTGGTATAAGAAATAGGTATCTTACAGATATATAGCGGATAATTGATATTATGTGCATTAGTGTCACGACTGTCCTACTTTGCTAAAATTGCTGAAAATGGTTTGATAGTTCGTCTAAATTATGAGATAATCAGTATGGCAGAAGAAAAAGAACTACTGCTTTTTTGTTAGAAAGCTCTTCTGCAGAATTTTCAAGTTCTTTTTATGGTTGAGCTTCTGTGATTATAACTTATTTTTTCACCACCCCCACCCCCCACTTTGTTTTTTGTCCTTTCTTCTTGCCGGCATTATTATTTTGACTTCACTGAAAAAGGCAAAGCATTACAAGGTTTTTTGTATGCTTTGATGTGTTAACATCCATGTATGTGAACATATCCCTATCTTTTAGAGCCCTTTTTAGTGTGGGATGGGAGAGAAAGAAGGATTGAGAAATTCTGCAGCAGCAGAAGGGTCTGCATGGTTTTTGTTTTGTGAAGCACCTCTTGTGATGGAAAATCCTGGATGCTTTATGTATTTCATTACCTAGTTTCCGATGGCAAAAGTGTTTGGCATTGTCTGTCAACAGTTTAACTGTATTCCTTAAAATAAAATGTGACCGTATATTTAAATTAAAAAATATGGCATAATGCTTTGTATTACTAAAGTGTAATTTGGACTAAAAGGACAGGAATTCAGCTGTCAAAGCTTTTGTTTCAATTATTTTCTTTCTACAAGTTATTGAAGTTATTGTCAATGTTTTTAGGATGGGCATTTGTTTATTGAGTTTAGGTAACTCCTGTAAATGGTACAGGAGCAATTGTTTAAAAAAACCCCAAAAAGCAAAATGGCAGCAACGTTATATACTCTACCATACTTTTATCCTTTAGTAAATTAGAAGCAGAATGAATATCTTTCATGTGCGTATTATAGAAAAATTTAGTTTATGAGTTGCTGAAATAATACATACATTCATTTATGTGTTTACAAATACATACATTTTTGCTACATAAGGCGGGAAAAAACTCAGTAATAAGTGGAAATAAATTGCTTCAGGAAATAGCTTGAATCAACTGAAAAGTATTTTGCCATTTACAGAGAATGGTCACTAAATTTGCTAGATATGCTAGTCAATGAATTTTCTAGATATGCTAGTAGCAGATTTTTGCAAAAAGCATTTCCAGTCTGAATCCTAGAGTTATATTTATGACTAATATTTTTGTGAAATTAGAGCGTATTTAGTCATGGCACGTTACTACCACATAGTGGAGAAAGCTAGAGAAGACATAAGTTGTCTGAATTCAGATAGTACTCTGTTTTTCTTGCTTTTGAAGATCCCTCAAGAGCATTTTATGGCTTATTGGATGTACTTTGTTTGTTAAACTCCAGCTATCCTTTATTTTCTCTTTTGTTCTCCCCAGTTGTAGTAGTTGCAGTGATGCATCTCACAAGCATTGTTTGAGGTTGACACTTTTCAGCTTTATTTGTTCCTCATCTGAAATAACACATACCATGTGCCTCACACTTGGTCCTTTTTCAGCGAATGGCCAGCCTAGTTTGGAATCTGCTCTGGGAGTGGTGATGTAGTGTGAAGGCACTGAGTGCTTTTTGGTTGTGATTGTTATCTTTTGGTATTTTGTAGATTTAGAAGTAAGGCTGTGGAAGAATTCACAACATTTTTTACTATCCTGCTTAGCCTGGTTCCGGTTTGTGTCACCTTGTCTATTGTGTCACCCTGTCTTTTTGTCCCTCCCCTTTTTGGTCTCTCCCCATCCCTCATACAGCTTGGCTTTTCTGCTTCAGCAGCAGAGAGATCACAGACTGGCCTTACTCTGCTGCTCTTCTTTAACAGAGAGTGATCTTTCTACTCCCAGCGAAGTGCTAGAGCAGAGAGGAGCTCTCTGTGTGGTGTGTGCAATACTGCAATAGTTCTTGTTTGCTTGTGAATCCCCAAAAAGGAGTAACAAAAAGGGAGTACAAATTCCACTGCAAGGCTGTCAACCTTCACAGTGGGTTTAAGTCCCACAGGGTTTGAGGCCTGAATATACGATGAAGGCTGACTGCACAGCTTAGGGTAGATGCATCTGTTTCAGTCTTCAAAAGTTGCCAGCCTTTGTGAATTTAAGAAAGGTTGCCAGGGTCAGCCCAAAAGTCCCTTCAGCTCATTAACTTGCCTGCAACAGCAACTGATACGAGATAGAAGAATAGAAAAAGCCTCCTTTCCTCACATCGTTAAGTGATTTGGAGCTAAGACATCTTTATTTTTCCCGCTTAATTGTCAAAGACCAGTTTGACTTTTGTAAGCTCTTCACCACTGTAACATCCTCTGACAGTTTCTTAACTATGTGAAGGAGTCCTTTTCTACCTGTTTGTGCCTTGCAGCTACTTGTTTACCTGCTATCCCCTGGTTCTTGTGTTATTCTACAGAGGAGTTGAAGGGTGTTCATCACGTTTGCTTTATATCATCTTTTTTTTCCCAGGCTAAAGAATCTTAATGTATTTAGTTGTTCCACCTATTGAAGATTTTCTGTGGTTTTGTTTTTTTTTTTTTTTTTTTTGGTTTTTTTTTTTTTTTTCCATTCTGGTGCCCTTTTACGTATTTTTTTTCCTTCCATTTTATTAATTTTTTGCAGTGTGGAACTGAAATGGTATTCCAAATGCATGCCAGTCAAATGTGCAAATCCACTATGGCATAATGAAGGTTTAGCAATATTGTGATACTAAGTTGGACTGTAATTTATTTATTTTTAGTTTTGTCATCATCAAAGACTTAGATAGTATCACTGTCACTAATTGATGATTGAAGAGTGCTGTTAAAACCTTTTACTAAATATTTAAAACCTTGCCTTTGAAGAACTGTGTAAGAATGTCTGTGCTGCTGTTTGTGTTGGAAGTGGCTGGCATTAACATCTTTGCAGGAGACTGAAGTTCTGTTAGAAGTCTTTTAACATGTTATGAAGTCTTTTTATGGTGCTGGTGACATAAAACTTCGCTGATTAGGGCATCCAGCTTCTAGCTATGGTTGAATACATTCATTTTCCCAGTAACAGAATAAAATGGCACGGACATTGCATAAAGCTGAAAAATCTAGTACTAATAAAAGTGCTTTCATTTTATAATAAGCTGTTAAATATGAAAGAAAGAGGAAGCACCTTATTTTTGTAAATGCAATTTGTTAGTATTTTGGATCTCCTAGATTTTTTGAGTTTTAAGGTTCTTGCCCAACACTCATGTTAATGGATTATTTAATCTTTTATATCTTTTGCTTTTATAATGTGTGAGGCTTTTCAGAATGCCTGTGTCAGCGTCCAGAAGAGCCAAGAAGGCATTTCTAGTCTTTAGGAAACTCACACAGTGTAACAATGAGATCAGATAGCTTTCTGAAAATAAAAGAACATCTAATATTTCACCTCAGAGAAGTCGTTTGAGGATTAAAAAGGTTATTAAATAAATGGTTACAGTAAACAATGAAGGATAAAAATAACTAGAAGGTTTTATGTCCCACGAGACTGATACAACAGCATTATCTTGGAAGGAAATCCCAACACTTTGTCACTTGAGCTGTTGAAAGTAGAAATGGTGCGAAGTATTAAGATGCTGTCCTGAGATTTTTTTTAGGATTATCTCCTTCCCCCCTCCTTTTTTCTTTTTTTTTTTTTTTTCTTTTTTTCTCTTCTTCTTTCCTTCTCCTTTGAGGAGGGAAATTGTTTTGTTTTCTTTTTCACTTTAGAATTTTCTGGCTACTCAGAAGGGAAGTAATCCCTGTTAGCCTCTTCCTTCCCAGTTGGGCTGCTCTATTGAGACAGAAGACACCTTTGTTACTCCTGAATTCTTAAGGATTTCTGAATCCTCATGCTTTTGTGTGTCCACCTTGTGACAGAGTCCAGTCCCTGACTCATAATTTCTGAGCATCACTGCCAGCAGTGTTATCTTTGTGTAATTCTTAAATTTCAAAGCTTCAGATAATTTTACTACTGGTGTTAAAATGTCTGATTTTGTGTTACTTCTGTTTGAAAGTGACATGCACTCAGCTGGAGTAACAGGAATTAAACATGACACTAATTTACATAGTTTTGCATGTGGAAATTAGTATTTCCGTCCATAAATACCGAATTTAACTTGCCAAAATAGTTTAGGAGTTCCTGCCTTGACAAGAGAAAATTTATCTTTTTTTTTTGTCCTAGTAATTGCTGATTAATTTTTATATTAACCAGAAATCATAGCTCAAATATATACTTTCAGTGTGGTCAGCTACAGCAAATATATTTTTTTTCTACCACATCTAATCCCAATTCCATCTCTGTCCTTAGTGGATGTATAAAATTTACTATAATCATTTAGGGGGGTGGTGGGAAGTAAGGGGTATAAAAAAGAGCTTTGTGATTAAAACTTTGGCCTCTAAAAGACAATTTGCAAGATTAATCACTTGCCACAGGTGTAAGAATCTTGAATTAAATTTATTAAAAAAAAATTAGATTCTAATGTTTAGCTTTATAGTACAGTCTGCAAAGAATCCCTGCATGTATTAGAAATATTCTGAAATTAATAGTTAATTATTGAATTTATTTCAGGTCTTTCTCACTTTTTCTGGTGAATTTAGTAAAATTCTGTTACGGAATATGATCAACTAAATGCATATTTTGCTGAGAAAACATACCACCTTACAATTTAGCGTTGTTCCGTATTGTCCACCTTAAAAAAAGGTTTCATATTAATTTGGTAGATGCTCAAAGTACTTCTCCACATGGTACTTGTAGCTGAGACGATGGAGAAATGAAATTTTCTGGTGTGTTCTGTTAAAATACAGCATAGGTGTTAAATATTTAAAAAGTTTTTGCATAAAACAAATACAAGTGAGATTATGTAGCCAATAAAACAGAAATACAGAGCAACATTATGTTTTTTTCTATTTGTTTCAGAACCTTGCCCCTACCTGCTGTGTCACTAAATTTTGCAAGGGTCAAAATTAGTCATAGTGAAAGCTACTCTTTGTTTTTTTTGGTTTTTTTGTTTTTTTTACTACTTAAAATATTTAGAATACAGTTCTGTATTCTAGAAATGCACATCTCATAACCCTTCCTTATTTTAATTGTCTGATCTGCACCACTTACAATGGTTGACAGGAATAAATCATGGGCTTCTACTGCAAACTTCTTTGACCATAAGCCCAAGTGGGCTCTTGTGTTTGTTTACTTCTTTATTCCAGGCTTTTTCAAAAATACAGTACAGAGTGAACTCTTGGCCCATTGATTTAAAAATCTTATATAATTGTTAATAATGCAGTTGTATGTACCTTTCTCTTTTTACTTGCCTGGAAGGCATTGCTGACAAAATTTTGGAGGTCCTTGCAGGACAGTGTAAACGGTATGGGTCTTGCACTGATCAGCTGATTATGCAGTTTAAAGCCCTTTGACTGTCCTTGAATTCTGATTGTATTCCGGATAAAACCAGTATTATTGAATATTCCTGTTCATGAAATTGTCTTGCAGTAAATCCTAATGAAAAGCAAGCTCATAAGCATAGTGGTAAATTCTTCAGCCTTACCCTTGAACTTTTTGGGACGCCCCAGCTGAATTTTTTTCCTTTTTTGCTTTAGACAGTGCATACTCTTTTCCTTAATTTCATTGCCCTTTTCTTTGTTTTAACTGTAATGAAACCCTTTGAGATAAAGTGCATGAAGTACATGTTTTGCATTCCTGTTATGTTTACCTACAGTTCTGTCTAGCCTCAACATTCAAAAATCACGAGTCAACTCCTCAAACTGATTTTGTTTTGGCTTTTTTTTTTAATTGTTAAGACATGAAAGTTAATGTATTGTTTTTTTTGGTCCTTTGACTTAGGCCATTCTGATGTGCACAATATTTTCCAAGTTTTGGCATAGGAAGGTATGAATACATGTAAAATTTAAGTAATTTGGAGATTTCCACATCTGAGTATCCATAAGGACTTTAAGAAAGCATTAAGTACATGAGATTTGCCATAACATTTGGAAGACCATTTGATTATTATATAGACAGCTGTTATGTTATTATGTTGGGCAGATAACACTAGATAACAGAATAAAATACTGATAAACTATGGTACTTTTTATCAATTTACATAATTGGTCTTATTAATTTGTTTGTTTTATTAGCAAGACTAGTGAGATGCTAATGTTTATTTCAAGAAGTTTCAAACTCCTCTTAGCAAGGATTTAATGATTTTTGTAGTTAATTGTCTAATGTTTAGTTACCTTTAGGAAGAAAGTTAAGTGTTCTTTAAATTGATCCTATATTTAAACTAATTGTTTCAGCAGTCTGAGAGCAATTACTATATATTTCTGAATTGTGTTATAATAGAGGACCTGCAAGCTTTATCCACATACTGTGGTGATAACAGGAATCAGGTGCACACAAATTTCTGTTTAACTGACTATTTATGAAAAGTTCTCTAGAGGAAAAGAAATTAGGCTAAACAGTTCTACAAAATTCTCAAAACTTATAACCAGTTACAGAATTCTGAGGACCTAAAGTATACCAGTTAAAAGAAAGTTCTGATAGTTAAAAACTCTTAAAAATGCTGTTCTTGAGGGGCAAACCTTCAGAAAAAAGAGTGAGGCCTCAATTCAAAGCTCTTAATTTGTTGTACTAGAAAGAAAAAAAAATTCGTTCTCTGTTATTTCAGGCCAACAACTTGGCAGGAGTTTAAATTGGAGTCCCAGGTTTCTGAAATCAGAGGCTTGAGAATGCTAGCAGGTTTCAGAGCTAGTAATGAAGGGGAAAAACAATGATTTCACAGATAGCTGAGCTATAAATCATAGTCACAATGTTTAAAGGAGTTACTTGGAAAGTTTGGAATTACATAGGATAACAAACAGGAAGAAGTGTTTCAAGTGTTGGCTTTAGATATGTACCTTGTTGCTAAGTGGTTGGGCAATTTTTGAGAGTCAGTAAAAAAAAAAAAAGGATTGTGGGTCAGGATGAGTTTTATGCCAACAATAATGTGACTGAGTGATGCAAAATGTTTTTGAGTCCTTTACCTATGATTTCTGTAGTTCATAGATGACTTCAGCAAGCTATAGCATTTTGGAAAGCTACAGTTAAAAGTATTTTGTGGTGGTGTTTTTTTTTTTTTTTCTTTATGGGATGCCAGTTAATTTCTTGCTGGAAATTGTCTTGGGAGATCTTATTGTGAGAGGCAGTTGTTGAGCAGCAGCAAAATCCCTCTGTGACTTGTCAAATCATCTTCTCTCAGCATTACAGAGTATGAAATTAATGTGACATTTCTTAACCCTCCTTCTGGAAGTATGGTTCTTTTTATGATGGCTCTTAGTTTATAAGATTTCTTTCTTAATGTAGGTGGAACAAAATTTTGTTTCTAATATATTTTTCGTTTGTTTCTACCCTGCTTTTAATGAAAGTCATGGTCATCCCAGGGAGGAAGCTGTGTTTTCTCTCAGTCGGAAAACAAACAGGACTGCCATTCTTGGCACCTGCTACATTGATGAAAGGGAGAGAAGCAACACTAAAGAGAAAATAAAACATGTTTGGACTTCTCTCTTGTATTGCACTACTGCTCAGGAGTAAGATATGTTTATGTAGATAATACAGGAGAATTCACTATGTCTGTGGTCATTCTGTGTATTACACTAGCTGCAGTTCTGTGAGGCAGCAATGATGCTGCTTGAAACTCATTTCCATCCGTGTTGTTTTTGCAGCTTGCCAAACTTGTTATTTGTTTTAAATCGGCAATGAAAAGCCATTTGCCTTGCCTCCAGGAAATCTTTGTTTTAATGTGATTTGTTATTGTAAAACATGATAAGAAATGTACTAAAACTGTAGGAGACTGTACTGAACTGTTACTGAAAAATGTGCTTATCTCACATTTTACTTTCAGTGTTCACAATAACTGATTGAGAGGAGGTGACACCTGCTAGAATTTTTATAACACTGTTTTGTTTACATGTAAGAAAAAAAAAAAGGTATGGTTTTTAAGCTCTAACTTCAATAATGAATGCTAAAAATTTTCACAGTTTATGGGCATCTTTTCTGCAATTCCTTGACCAAATTATGTTAAGATTCCTTACAAAAGGTATTTGCTATGCTCAACTTTTCACAATCTATTTTTTTACAGTTATTGCAAGGCTTATTAGGGCTGAGACACTTGTTTGCACTTGTATGTCAGAGAGAAACAAGGTCTCAGAAATCAGTGTGAGGGTCAGAACCATGATCAAGAAAATGTTTCTTAACAAATACCTTGAAAAGCTATCTGGCAGTTTTTCAAATAGAAGAAAATAAGCACTTGATGCAAAAACCTGACTTCTAAGGTGGTATCATGTAGCTCTTTCACTTTTAATCCCATCCACGTGGTACTTTCGTACTTTTTTTTTGTGGTGTTCCAAATGGGTGAACTGGTCATAGTGATACCAGTTTGCTGTTCCAGCAGTTTTGTATTGTTAAAAAAACACACCACAAAGCAGGTCCGAGCTTTAAGGGAGAGGGTTTAATAGAAGAGGAAAAGTGAGCTTCATGAGTTGTTGCAAAGGCTCTGTATGTAAGTTCCTCAGTAAAACTCGCCTTCCATCTAGCTGGTGTTCCTGTTGGAAAATAAAAGGTGGGTTTGGAAAGCTGTTAAACTGGTAGTTAGCAGCTACCCTGTTCAGCAGTGTGCTGTAATGCTAGCATGGTGGTGCAGCAATCTTCATCATTTGAAGTGGATTAGAGATTTAAAAACTGGCATTAAAGTTGTTTATTCTTAAACAGACATCTTTAAGCTTTCTTAAGTCTTATGTTAAGAATGACCTTTCTACATCTAGCCCATCTTATCTCCAGTGAGAGTGGTCATGCAGAGTTCTTGAATGCAAGCTCTGAGAAGCATGCAAGGAAGTCGAAGCTGAAGGTCATCTAGGCAAAGGATGAGCAACAGGATAAAATAAACTGTATATAACTGGGTGAGTGCTCACTGCATATGGGGACAGTCTGCTCAGAAGACTACAGGGAGTAGAACTGAATGACTTAGCAAAAGCTGAACTCTAAATAACTGAGTGCTGAATGTCCGGGTTGCCCTGTCCCTGATCCACAAGCACTGGCTGGATTCTAGCACAGGAAAGGACAAGGTAGCAAAGTACCACATTGGAGCCCCTCCAGCAACCCAGGTGCTTCTCAGTGAGGTCAGCTAGAGGATGTGGTCACACCAGGGCTGGTGCAGCCATCACTGCTGCCTTTGCCTCCTGAACTGCTTTGTTTGCCCTTGAGCTGTTAAGTGCAGTGAAGGCTGCCAGCCTAGGGAAGCTGGGTGAGAGCTGCAGCAAAGCAGCTTTATGAAGCCAAGAATCCAACTTGCGGCCTCATCACCTCTGCGGAGTTTAAGAGGCCTCAGGGAGGTGCCCAGGTGCTGCAACAGGCTCTCACACTCCGCACTGCTTGGGAGCAAGGACAGCATCCTTCATTGTCTCAGAAACCTCCTTGCGGAGGAAGGAGAAGACAGGCAGGGAAGTCCTGGTCTCTGCTTTGACTTTAATAGTAAAAGAGTACCCTCACCCTTGGTTTTTGCACAGAGAAGTGCAAGGATGAAGTAAATATGTATCATTATCCCTCAATATTGACCTAGTATTTTTCAGTGACCTGTTGTTCAATGGTTTTCTGAGTCAGAGGTGGTATTCTCGTATTTAGTATATACATTTAAAGGACAAGATTTGTTCCCATTATTTTTCCAAGTTTCTTTTATGAACACTGTACGCTTTGGCATCTGTAGCCCATCCTGTGGCTCAGAGTTCCATATCTTTAATGTGTTTGTAAGGAAAAGGTATTTTCTCCTCTTTATTTTGAATCTGCTGCCTGCTAGTTTAATTTCATGTCTCCTTAATTCTTTCTATAGGGTTAGATGGTGATCAGTCATTCCTTATTCGTGTTCTTCATTACACTTTTTAATTAATATGCTGATGTCAAATTTACTTTTCTATAGTCACGTATGATGTATAACTTACAAGTTTTCTTGAGGTCTTGGAATCATATTTTTGACATAACAGCTGTCCAGTCTACTTGGAAAGAATTGAAGTCTTTAATTAATAATGTGCTGTGTCCCTCATCCTCTTTTTCCTTAGTATGTGAAAGTATCTTGGCCACACCTGGAATCTCAATGTGTAGGGATCTGCCAGTTGGAGAGGACGTGGGGGGGTTGATTGACAGCCGGCTGAACAGGAGCCAGCAGTGTGCCCAGGTGGCCAGGAAGGCCAATGGCATCCTGGCTTGTGTCAGCAATAGCGTGGCCAGCAGGGACAGGGAAGGGATCTGACCCCTGTACTCGGCACTGGTGAGGCTGCCCCTCGATTCCTGTGTTCAGTTTTGGGCCCCTCACTACAAAAAGGACATGGAATGACTCGAGCGTGTCCAGAGAAGGGCAACGAAGCTGGTGCAGGGTCTGGAGCACAGGTCGTACGGGGAGCGGCTGAGGGAACTGGGGGTGTTTAGTCTGGAGAAGAGGAGGCTGAGGGGAGACCTCATCGCCCTCTACAGCTACCTGAAAGGAAGCTGTAGAGAACTGGGTTTGAGCCTCTTTAACCTAGTAGTAAGTGACAGGACAAGAGGTAATGGCCTCAAGTTGCACCAGGGAAGGTTTAGACTGGATATTAGGAAGCATTTCTTTCCAGAAGGGGTTGTTAGGTGTTGGAATGGGCTGCCCAGGGAGGTGGTGGAGTCCCCATCCATGGAGGTGTTTAAGAGTCGGGTCGACATAGCGCTGAGGGATCTGGTGTAGTCGGGAACTGTCAGTGCTAGGTGAATGGTTAGACTGGATGATCTGCAAGGTCCCTTCCAACCTAGATGATTCTGTGATCTTGTGATATGTGTTGACAGAGTTAGTTTATCTGTTTTAACTGTAAGCCACCTTGCACCTATAGCAGAACTCTTTCATGACAACAGATTATCTTGACTTCATGAACTTGTGTGCTGGTAGTAATTTCCTACTGATAGTCTTCATTATATTGAGTTTCTGAAACATTAACATTACATCACATTAACATCTTCATTTAAAGTTCGGCATTCCTGTTTCTCCATTTTGTTTCTCTGCATTATTTAAATGTCTCTATTCTGTTTTATCCTCATTCACTATTGATGTGTAGTTACTTCCTATGCTTTCTCTTACTTGACTATACAGTGTTACTGTGATTCTTCCACAAAGGATTCATCATCTTAAACTGTGTCCTATCCCATCCTTAATGGCATTTCTCAGCTATTAAAAAGTAAAAGGTCACAGAAAAGTATTGAATTAAACTGCTGACAGTGTTCCTTTTTGGTTTAGATGAAGTCTTCTTCCAGTATATGCTCGCTTTGTTTCTTCTGGTTTTGGCACATCTGCTTGGAATTATTATTCCCAGGATTAGCCTCTCTAGGGAGACAAGAGCTATATATTCTTTTATTTATTCTCCATTCACCTATTCTACCCATATAAAAAAGAAAACCTTCTTGGTTCTGAAAATGATTGAAATGACTTGATGACATCTGTGTGTGGAAGAGAGGAAGATTATTTTCTTCATTCTTGAAGCCTTTTTCTCTTTTCAAGGAGTTCAAGCTGGCCTTTTGTTAACAGGAATTGCTTGCTGGTTGATTCCATTAACAAAGTTCTTGTATTGAATTTAAGATATCTGTGGCTATCTCATGGTGGGCACCGGGATTATTTCTTCATGCTCAGCAAGGGAGGAAAAGTGGTTCATATGAGAGATGAAAATGAACAGAAAAACTGCTCAGTGATTGTCCATAGTCTCTAGTAATATATTGATGGGAACTGATAAAATCCAGTTGATCTGGAGGGTCCTTAGCAGGTCAGTCTGAGTCATTTGGAACTGGAGAATATTCTGCAGACATGAAAATGATAGTTCTCAGTGTTCATCCCTAAAAGCTGAGGCTACAAGATAGAGTTTCTTTCACAGCTCCTGATTAGAGTTCAAGCTTTATTGCTGCCATGTTTTTTTTACTGATTGAAAGAAAGTAAGATAAAAACTATTTGTATTACTAACATGCTTTTTATGTTTTTTTAATCTTTAATTTTTTTTTGGTATTGTAGATCCAAGTTAGAGCATAGAATTAAATACAAACCCCTAAAACTTAAGGAAGATGACCTTTTAAATCTGGTTGCCTAGAATGGCTTGGAGGATTCACAGAATTTGTAGTTTTGTTTTCAAGTGGGGATTTTTTTGTTACTTTTGGTACTAGTTGGAGGCTTTGAATTTTGGTCTCTGTCAAGACCTGTGGGGGAAATCTCATTCTCTCCCAAGAGAAATATGGAGAATGGTTAGTTCCTCAGAAGACTGTTAGACACATTTTCTTTCTGGAGTACTTGAAGCCACAGATAATTTGGAAGTAGAAGCTACAAAAAACAATCTGTACTGTGACTGGTTAGACTAAACAAATCGCAGTTTCTGGAGTACTGAGAAAAAATTTGGAAACACTTTGGCAACACAGCTGTTGAACAACGTGGTAAAATGACTCTTTCTAACTTAAGAATCTAAAATTATTTCTGTGACTTACAGAATTGTATACAGGTTTAGCATCAAAGTAAAGAGAATACAACCCCAGAAGAAATTGAATTGGTAAGTTTACTTAGCTAGAAATTTACCCATTTTATTGCTTCCTCTGCAGCATTTTTCTTGATTGTTTTTTTTCCATATTTTTTTTTCTTCATTTGTTGGTCTTTTAAATACAACAAGGATAGCGTTATTAATTCCAAGAAGGTGCTAGTGATGATCCTTTTAGCAGAAAACAGGGCTGGAAAGGATCTTGAAGTTACCATGTGTAGTGGGTTGACCTTGGCCAGCAGCCAAGCACCCAGACAGCTGCTCACTCGCCCTCCCCTCCCACGGCCAGAGGAGAGAGTAGGAACAGCAACAGCCAGAAAACTCATGGTTCGAGATAAAGACAGTTTAACAAGTGAAGGAGAGAGGAAAGAAAAAGAAGCGATGCAAAGGAAATCACTTACTACTTCCCACAGGCAGACCAGCAAGTCTCTGAGCAATAACCACCTTGGAAGACAAACCCTCCCCTTCTACTACTTGAGTTTTATTGCTGAGTGTGATGTTTATACAATATGGAATATCCCTTTGACCAGTTCAGGTCATTTGTCCTGGCTGTATTCTCTCCCAGCTTCTTGTCTACCCCTAGCCTGTTTGCTGGAGTGGGGCCAGAGTGAGGGGGAAAAAGAGCCTTAATACTGTGCAAGCACTATCCAGCAGCAGCCAAAACATTGATGTGTTATCCACACTCCTTGAGTCACAAATCCAAATCACAGCTCCATATAGGCTGCTGTGAAGAAAGTTAACACCATCGCAGCCAGACCATGGTTTTCCCCTGTCCCATAGTGGAATCATCAAAATAATACACCTCTCCCAAATAAATGCATGTATAGTTTGGAGTTTCTCTGTGTGTTTATTTGGGTTTGGTATGCTGATGTCTTTTAAATAAACCACTTCTCGTGGTTTGGTGTTGATGAACGTAGGGAATATGATAGATTTGTGATCAGAAGACTTGCATACAGCTAGTATGGCTTTGAAAAGCAATTGCCTTTAAATGCTTAACAGCTCTTTAGAGTACTTAATTTTTTAAGCATTACATACATTAATTAAAATTTTTGGCTCAATTTGTGGTAGAGATTGAATCACTGCAAAGCTGGCACAGCATGCAGGCTATCAAGGCTGGCTTTACAACTGCTCTGTCTCCAAATTTCCCTGTCTGCCACTAATAAGTTTCTCTCTCTTCTGTAATTGTACATGTCTCTCTCTGTCGTTTTGCCAGTTGAGAATAGAGTGGTGTTAATAAATATCTTAAGGCTATCTTGTATTTTCAGTCTTAGCAAGAAAAAAAGATAGACCCTGGTCATTTGGAAAACGGTGAAAATTCACTCCTGTCGGTGTCAGGGCGCCAAAATCTTTGTGAGTTTCTCAAAGTACAAAGTTTAATTTTAGTAACAGGGAGAGACTTCGATCAGTTCTAATTTTCATCTCACAATCTACCAAGTGCATCAAACTTCCTTAGAATGTCAATAATTGTATGTCAGTTTTTAGGAACACTCTAGTACATGTAGGTCAAAAAGTCTGGTAAGATAATATTTTAGTAACATTTTAGAACAATTAATTGCTCCTGAACTGTCAAAAACTTCTTTTGAATTCAAAGAGAAAGTGCTGTGACTTGCGATATATAGTACTCATATATTTGGGAAAAGGAATTTTGTCTTTCACATAAAAACTGTTACACAGAAACTGTAGAGAAATGACCATAGTTATTGTTCCATTGTTCAGACTGCTTTATTTCCTCTATTATACTGGTGAGTAACTGAGCAGGTGTTCGTTTGAGAATTAGGTCCTAGATTTTGTATCGTGTACCTCTTTTTCTATGTGTAGGTATCTAGAACAGAACCCTAAATTAACTTCTCTTTGAAAGCCCTTGTGTGGTTTTGTTTGTATAAAATTTTGGTTTAGAAGGTTGACTTAACATGACTTATAGGTAAAACTTAAAGTTATTATCTTTGTATAAACAAATCAAAGATTTTTGATTTTCCTAGTTGTTCCTCAGTGTATGTGGGCTTTTTAAAAAGTGAAGTATTAAATGCTTACAGAAAATACAGAGCTTGAAGTGCTTTCCTGTAACTATTTTGGCACAAATAGGCACAATTTTATTCATGAATGGTTTTGAATTAACTGAGAGATACACCAAGTGCTAAATTAGCGTTAATTCAATTGGCATACATCTATTACTACTTTCTGTAGGCATTAGAATATTGCCAGCTAAAGTGTTCTTTGGTTGACATGTGAACATATATTGTACATACTCTCACTAATGTTTCTTTGATTATTTTACAAAACAAAGCAGTATTAATTTTACTTCTGTATTGTTACAGAGATCAGTATGTGAGTGCCCTTAGTATCTCAGCCTCTTCTTGTGGTTTTATGCAACACAAATGGTGGTATTGGAAAGAAAGCTATTTTGCTACAGAAGAATTTGCACACTGGTCTACCGAGGAGCCTTGCATACAGCAGTCTAGCAGGCTAGCTAACAGGTCATCAGAAGGCTTGAGAAACAGCCAGGAAGGCAGCCGTAGACTGAACTCTTACTGATGGAAAAATACATTCCTGGGCTTGACGTCTGAATCTGCACTGCCAAAAATATCCGTCAATGGTCTGTTTTGAAACACATTGGTGAGAAAAGGTTAAAAAGAAGCACAGTATTAATACTACAAACAGGAGGAAGCAGTGCCAAGGTAGTGTTGGATTTATCCTATGGCCAGTTTTCTTTCTAGCTGCAGTATGGTAGAAGGCCCAAGTGTGAGTTGTAGATTGTGTTTCATTCACACCATATAGAAGTTGCAGAGAAAGGACTGCTGTGCAAACATCCACTGTCAAACAGGTTTTGGTCAGCTGTTAATGAAACGCCAAATAGTTGGGTTTTTTGGTTGTGCGTTGTTAGGGAAAGTTCAGTAGTCCTATTAAAACATATGAGTTCCATTAAACCCGGTATATTCAAAGAGGAGTGAAGAACTGCTCTTGTTTTAAGATCTAGGAATTCCAGGAGTACTAGAATTGTTAATGCTGGAACAAGGATATTGTACTATTAAAAGCAATTGTTTGAAGTGGGTATTTTTACGTTTTTTCCTGGAAGTCTTAAACTCCTTAGTAGTCATAATTTAACGTATAAAACTTGCCAAAGTTAAATAGAATGTGGGAAGAACATACTTGTTCTTAATTAGCACCCATTTAGAAATTGGGGAGTGGTGGTGGGGAAAAAAGGCAGTTTGCAGAATCTAATATTTCTCTTGGATTCTAGTACTTAGATCTGTTTCTATGTTCCTAGTCTTTGAAGTGTAAATCAGTTGGGGTTTTTTATTGTTTTGAGGCTTAAAAAAACCCCAACCCAATGTTTAATAGATGGAGGTGGAAAGGAAATGTGAAATATCCTTGAATGTTAAAGAGCCAATTGGATTTTTTTTTTTTGGTGCAGCACTGAAATGAAGAAGCCAAATCATACTGATACTGCACTTTGCACTCACTAAAGTAGAAGTAAGCAGCTGTTATATAGCTTGATGTTAAACACCATCGGTGCAAGGGTCATACCAGTAAAAGCAAAAAATTAACTTGCCATGCTGTGTTGGAGAATTTTTGCATGTGCTGTTCTCAAATGAAAACCTGACCTGAAAGGTAGTGTTTGCTGATTCTAAGTAATGAGATAATTGTAAGGCTTTCATGCATTGCCTCCAAAGATGAGACTCCCAAGTAGCTGGCGTCCCCCTCCCCCTTTTGTTAAACTTACCTATTGAAGGAAGCTTTTATCGAGATTTTGTGGTCAGCTGAACAGCATTGTTTTCTTGACTTGAAGTCAGAAACAATAACAAAATTGCAGATGAGCTTCAGTACTTTGATATCAAAGAAAATGGCATCTCTCTAAATTGTAGTATATAGTTTGAAAACACTTGAAATTAAAAATGTAACTTTTTAATTTGAACTTTTATCAGAGTGCTTGTCATATTTAGGACCAGTGTGTTAGTATAACATAGCAAAATAATAGAAAAATCATTCAAGCTTGAAGATAAATAGGTGATTCTTAGATTGCTTGGATAATTCATAAAAATAAGATACCAGAAGTATACAAATGGCATGACCATTTTCAGAATATTTTTGTAAAAAGATTTGTGCTCTTGGAGAGACAGTAGCAGGCCATGGCAGCCAAGTGACTTCCCTAATACTGTCTATTCTTGATCACAGTATAAATGTACCTTTGAAAGGAGTAAAAAAGAAATTGCAGTCTTTTTCAATTGCAAAATTATTGAGCTACATGTTCAGAACTACCAATTATTAAGGAATACTTACTCCAAGAAGTAAGAGTGAAGATGGTTCTATATGACTGTTTATAAACATGCCTGCAGAGCACCATTCTGATGCTAGTGCGTTTACCTCGCTAGGGACTTGTGTGCTGGGGAAGAGGTATTTCTGTTCTATGAACCTAGTATCTAGAGATTGTTTCATTCCACTGTTGTGTTGTTTTTCAGTGAAAAGTGACCCAAAGGTTAGGTTAGTTACCATGTGAAACATTGCTGAGGAGTCGCCACTTCTTCCCCTCTTGTGAAGACTTCTTCAGGCAGCCTTTGCATTTTCCTCCCGTTCCATGATCTCACAGGTCAAGCAGAGCTGCTTTCCTATCTTCATCAACTTGAACAAAATCCAGTCTTAATTTCTTAAGAAAAATGAACATACAAAATGAATATGGCTTTTGTCACTGTCTTCAACAGTGCTGTTTGTTTTCCTGTGCTTGCCTGTGCTTGCCATAGTGATACAATATCTTATTGCTTCCCTTGCTTCTCAATGGAATGCTTCTCATTTTATTTTTATTTTATTTATGACTTCCCTAGGTCCTACCATTCCCAGTGGGATACCTTTAATGACTCTTAATTATTCTCTCTGTGAAGTTCATTCTGTGTGCCCTGTACATGATTTAATACTGAAGGATCTAGTAGCTCAACATACGATAAAATTCCTGATCTTGAATGACACATTCAGACTTACTGTTTAGCAGTTTATAGAGCACAGAACAAAACCTATGGACTCATCATATATTTTTTAATTCTGGGACCGGTCAGTTTCCAGTAACTATGTTCTAGTAACTCATAAGTCTGCATTTAGGAACTATCACAACACACTACAGTGATTGTTTAATTGACATAGTTTTTCATCCACTTCTGTATACACTTTGGATGACGGTGTAGAGGTTATGTCTATTCCTACTGCTGGCCTTCAGGAATTGGCAAAATGTGTGCAAACATTTGTAATCTCTCACCCAAGAGCAGAATAAATTTGCTGAGATAATTCTGTAGTCAGTATGCTTGCAGTAGCTGTTAGTATTTGCTTAGATTTTATAGCATGGTAGCTAGAAATGTGAGTATGTAACTAACAGAAATTAGTTGATTACAAAGCAGCAGCTTGTACCAGTTGTAAATAATGATTGGCGCAGAATGCAGCATTAACATTAGCAGCTTGGTTTTGTGATGTTTTTATGTAAGTATACTATCTAGATTTTATAATTTAGTAAAGCTTAAAAAATATTTATGTTGGCCCTACTGACATCTCAGTTTTCTTGTCTTTTGGTTAAAACAAAACTGCAAATGGGATTTGAAAGTGCTCTTACTGTATTAAATTATATAATGGGTGAGGCAGTGTTTTGAAAGCTACTCCTGCTATTCATATAGAATATCCTCCTTCACTGGGGACCTTGTAAGTGGAGAGTTTTAAGTGGAGAGTACAAGCTATTAGTAATAAGGACATGCATTTGACAAGGTAATATACAGTGTAATGACAGAAAAATGGGTAGGAAATTGACTTTCAAGTTCCCAAGTATAAGTGAATGAATTTAAATCGATGTTTCCCATTGTTATTAAGGTCTGTAATAAAAAACTTCCAAATCAATACAGATACTTAAATAGCTTCATTAAAAATGAGAACTTGAAAATTATTTTTGAACTGGTGTTAACATTTTAAGTTCTGTTGGGATATGTCTAGCCATTTACATCATGTTGTGACAGATTCTCAGTAAAGTGTGGGGTTCAGGCACATTCCTCACTGCCTTACAAGGAAGCATCAGGATTTCTTTTTTTGTTTGTTTGATTGCCAGTAGTCTCAGGAAATAATTTCTTTCTCTCCTGACCAAAGCAATTCCATGTTTGGCCTTGAAAGTCATTTGAATTGCCCCAATATTTCAAAGACTTATGTACCCTTTGATATAGAATCTTTTTTTGTCTATCAGATCATTAGGATCTATATCACTAGAAAAAAAAGCTGTAATTGTTTTCACGCATTTGATTGTGGCTGCTGCCCTTGTGTCAGTATAAATAGGTAGTGCAATACTGAAAAGTGGAATGTGTGGACCACTGACTTAATAATCTCGGTTACTTCTTACTCAGTTACTTCTGTTTATCTGCATACTTCACTGTTTGCTGCTGATGCAATCGGAATTTTGAGAATAGCTTGTTCTGTTGATGTTTTTTGTAGACAAGTATGGGTTGGGAGAAGAAATTACTGAGAGGTTATATAAATAAATTGCTAATGCAGGTGTTAAAATTACTATAAAAATGCATGGAAGTTGAAAATGTCAGATTAGGATTCACTTGGTTCTAAAGTACTTTGAAGGTATTATGAAGTATTTCATGTGTTTATAAAGTGTTGATTGGGTATTACATTCTGCTGCAACAATCAAGTCCTTTTGGATCGGGTTGTCTGAGGAAATTTTTTGTGCATGTAAACATATACCAAAAGATGAGTCTGCATTTTTTTTAATGCTTAAAAGAATCTCTATCAGTGTTGTTGTAGTTGGTAAAGTTTTATGACCCAATATAAGAGTAGGTGAAAGTAAAGTTAATTTTTGGTTTACAGCTGAGAAAATCCCAGAACTTGTAACTTGTTGCCAGAAGAGGTAATGATGACTGTTGACTTCGCCACATTTCAGGAAGTAATTAAAAATAACGTTTTTTAATAGATTTTTGGAACATGATGTCTTCATTTGCAAAGTAATTTTAAAGGGAAGAAATAAATATTATTTTTGATACTTAGAAAATAAAGTTGAGAGCATTTTATAGTATTGTGATGTGTGTTTTGATTTCACGTTTCATTTTTTAGAATCACTGGACACTTGTAAGGATTCTATACATTTGTATGTGCACAGGAATAGATACAAATTAATGGAAAACATGTGAAAGCTATAGTCAATATAGTGACTGTTATTAGAATCCAATGTTTGGGGTCAGCCCCTGCTGACAAAGATTGAAGTCAGGAGTAATAATGCTTGATTATTTGTTAAGGGACTCATGCTGTATTGTTGTTGAAGACATCTGGAAACAAACCAGAACGTGTAATTGATTTTAATATATCTCGTTACCTATCAACAGTGATCAAACCTCAGATGTACCGTTTTCTGCCTTGAATAAATAGAACTATCTCTTAAGTGCATAGAGCTAATTTATTCTGCAAATCAAATCAGGTCATTAGTTTTCAATGTTTTTATTCTTAGCTGACTACAATTCTGTAAAACTCAAAATAGACCCATAACAGCAGTGAGACAAAGCATCCTTTAAAACCTGCATTTGTAAATTAGAAATTCTAGTGTAAAATTGCAGTTGGGTCGGATGGTTTTTAAAACTGCATTATCATAATCATAAAAATACTCCACTCCAAAAATATGAGATGTAAACCGTTGCAGCATGGTATCTTTCTGGTCTTTCTATAATCCAGAGAAACTTCTGATATTCCATAATCAGTTCTACAGCCCAGGGGGAATGGGATATGCTTTATTTATAGGAGGATACACTGTGAGGGCATTCTGGGGCTGATGAGAGATTTCTGATTACCATCTGCTGCAGCTACTCCAGTTTCAGAGTGGATTAACTATGTATACTGAGACTGTAAGATCCTAAATCCAGCTGTAGGCTGTTTATCAGGAGTGGTAGACTATGTGAAATCTCCTTGGGTAGAATGTCTGAACCCTTGTCTACAGCAAAAGAAACTTGGCACTTGGAAGTTACAGTGTTAATGAAACAGTTTCTCAGTCAAACCACAGATTTTTTTCCTTCCATTCTCCATTGTGGTGAAGACGAAATTGGAAATTAAATCTCTTGTGTCTGAAGGTGAGACAGTGGCCAAAATGGCTTTGTAGGAGTTTGCCAATACAGCAGCCATGGTTTTCCTGTCTAAAGAAGCTGAAAATGAGAGTAGAACATGCTTTTGTTTGAAATCCTGGATGTAAGACATGATTCAGCGCGGTTCTTAAGATTATTGAATGCTTGACTTCTGTGCATCTTTCTGGTTAGGAACACAGGGTGGTCTATGGGTAGTAGAAAAAGTAAGGTTTACAATAATAACTGTAAAGTTTGATACATATCTTCAGAAAACAAAGAATTTGACAGTAACCATTGTGAGGTCCTCCCGTTAAGCTCCATTCCTGAAGAGGCAGCTGTATAGGTAGCTATAGATACATACCAACTGGGTGACAGGTTTTGATGAGCAGCTTAATTTTGTCCTCTTTTTCTAGTGAGAAATACTAATTTAAGTCTCCCTCTTTCTTGCACCAGTTTTTAGGAAAACTGCTGGAATAAAATGATGTTAACAGATGTCTTGTCACCTTTTCAAATGTCATTAAGATAGGCTAATTTGAAAGCTATGAGTAGGGGACTGTAAGAGGCAAAGGTAGACAACTAGGTGAACATTGAAAGTATTTAAGTGATCTAGTTCTTAGAGAAAGTTAATTTAAAAATACAGACTTCTGTTTCTGAAGGAAGAAACAATTTCATCAATAAAGATAAAACCCCTTTAGAAAAATGTCAAGACCTCGTGTAACTTTTGTTGTGCTTCACTTTTCAGTCTGTCATAATTTTCTTGCTTGCCAACTGTCATCCACTCTTCTAGGGCATTTTTTTTAGGGAGGCTTTTTGCTATTGATTTATGATCTCTATATAACTCTGGTACTAGTGAAGCTATATAATCTTTTTCTGAACCGTAGTCCAGAATTGTAGCCTAACTGAAGTAGTTTCTTACTTGAATAGATGTTGCTTTCCTGCAATCTGCTGCATCCTTACTAACTCCTGATGCCTGTTTACTCTGTTAGTTGAACCCTATAGCCTGAAAAGTGTGCAGGGAAGCTTTTTAATCTATTCTTAAAACAGCCGCAACAGGAAGGAGAATAAACCGTGCTTAAAGTCTTTTTGGCCCCAAGCTAATTTTAGTAAGCATGTTTTGTAAAGACTGTAAAATTAAAATACATGCTCTGAGAACTGTCTTCTTGTTTTTCTGTACTTTTTATTGCAGTGGTTGTTCAATTAATGTTTGTGGTACGATCAACAGCCTTATGAGTGGTAGTTAGAGGCTCTTGTGGTTGAGGACTTGGCCAATACTTTTAAATTAAAAACACTAGCTAGTTTTTGCAAAATGGTTAGTAATCTTTCTGACAAGCTGAAGTAGCAATAGCAGAGGAAGAAACATTTTTACTGTGGACTAAAGAACTTGCTTTCTAACTTCATGTTATCACTGAATTGATAAAAAAGTAGTTTTCACTCCTTCTTGTCATATTAGTTGCCTAGGAGCAATTGGTTTACGATATTGGAAAGTACAGAATGGTAAAATTTCACAAATTGGTTGTTACTGGGTTCAGGAAATGATGAGTAATTTTGGCTTCTGTCATAATTATTGTTGTGATGGACACTTCTCTACTATGAAGATTTTTGCAGTGTCTGGAGGAAAAAAACCACCCATAAAATGAAACTCATGGATGAATTTCCTACAAAGTTATATGAGGGACTATGGAGACTGAACAACAGGATCATAAGTTAAATTCTAAAAATGGCCAGAACAAGCCAGTTCTAGTGTAATTATAAGGCTATTGGGACAAATTCTGCCTAGTTGCACTTCACTGAAAATCCAAAATACTTTATAAACATTTGATTTGAAAGCAGATTAATGAGAATCTGGATGCTATTTTGCAGCTAGTAGTTAGAGAGTAGTTAAACAAAGAAATAGTTTTTGTTGGTGGAATTAGAGACAGGGTGGAGTAGAAATGTCATCAATTTTGGAACCAAAAGTTCTTATTCAAACATTGTTACAGATTTAATTTTTTTAAATAATTTTTTAAACTGTAGTTTTTGCCTGGAATTTTTAATGAAATTGTTTCATCTGAGTTATAGTAATTTCTAGAAGCCCTCAGGTAAGGTTTCATTTTGCAGATTGTGATCATTTAGCTAAGAAAGAATATATGTATTAAGAAGAGAGGAATAGATCATTGTTTGATTCATATCTAAAAATGTGATAATATATTTGGTTATAAGTACAAACTTTATTATTTGCCTTGTAACTGTTTTCACGTATAATCATTCTTATAAAAGGAAACCTTTTTTACCCCAGTGTAGTTTCTGCTTATTTGTGGATGTTGACTTTACAGGATTAGAATTAGTTACAAAGATGTATTTGCAGAGCAGACATGATCTTCAAATCAGATAGTTTCATCATTGTCTGTTTTGTGTGAACTGGATAAGCTTATTTTTAATCATCACTAATTTTCCTCTTTTGCCTGTTTTCACAGATGAAATTCTTCCAGGTTAAACCTGTAGAGTCATGTGTTAACCAAGTTGACATACATGGTTCAAAAGTTACTTGTATCACAGAAGTTCCAGATCAGTCGCTTATGCATGAGTCTGTGTATATGCTATGGCTTCCTAAATGCAAATGCTTCTGGAGGATGTTAGAAAACAATTTGATTCTGAAATAGATGAATCAAAATATCTCTCCCTCTTCCCAGTCAGAATATGTAGCCAATACCCTTGAAAAAGTTCCAAAAGCACAGGACATTCCTTTGGGAGTAATCTGCTACTCATTTTATAGAAATTGAAAAGATCTACAGATATTTATGTTGAAAAGTGAGGGGCTAGCACTTTTGTGGGGGACTTCAAAACTTAGAGAATGTGGGGAGGGTCACTTTATGCAACAACAAAGGGTTTTCTGCTTCCAGTCTGCAGCTATGATCACTGTATATTTAGAAGTGAGAAAATTCCTGGAAACATTTTCTGACTCTTATTCCTGTATGTTAGTGAGAACAATATTGCGTATTTTCTTTATTATAAAATGTAAAGAATATGTTGTACAGATGTGAGATGTAGAGAATGTATTGGGTAATACTTTGAGACCAATCTAAATAAACATTTACAGTTCAATTTTATTTTTCATTCCTTTTTGGTATATTCCACTGAGCTTTCAGAATGAATACCAACTATTATTTTTTCTTTCCCACTTACCTGGTGCTCTGATATTAGATAATTTGGGCCTCAGATGTTTGGGGTGAACGTTGTAATTCAAATAACATTTTTCATTGGAAGGAGAGCTACTATTTTTCTAGCAATTCTTGTAAACTGTTTTTCACAGAGCTTGTGTTTATAAATTATTGAATGTACTCAAACTGCCCATAATCTACAGATCTGGGTAATTCTTGCTAAATTGTAAAGCACTGAAAAATCAGCTTGAAGTTTGTTTTGATTAAATTTTGAAAGCCTGTTGCTCTGAAATCAGTGCACTACTACATGTGACAAATTGTATGCAAACATTCTGTAAAATTCTGATGTAATCATATTTGTATCATTAGTGCTAATGAGAAGAAAGTACATGGTACAGGAGATTCAGTACAGGTGGCGATATTTGGTAGGCCTTGTGCTTCTTTTCAGAGTAGAAACTATGTGAGACTAGAAGATGTCTTCCCCATCCCGCCTTTTTTGTTTGTGTGTGTGTTTACTTGCGTGTACATGCACACACCCAGAAACCCTTAAATTTCTCTCCCCTCCCAGGTAGAATCATTACTGTCATCTGTTCTTTTAGTGTAGAGCATGGTGTTCTGTGCTTGAGAATCATGGCTTGGTCTCACTGTAAAAACAGGCCCTTTTTTCAGAAATTTGAACCTGTACTGTGAATTGTTTTTAACTCAAATTAGATGTGAACAAGAGATTATCTTAAAATTGAAAAAAAAAAGGTATAAGAAATACAGAGTAGTTTGTCCTTTTTTTTTAACTTCTAAAAAACTTTTTTTTTAAATGAATGGAAAAACTTCAAGTCTTCACTCCTTTTTAGATCAGTTTTTAATTTTTAATAAAACTTTTTTTTTTTCTTTTTTAAGTATCGGTTTATGGTGAATGTAACGATCAGATTTTCTTTTGCTATCACTGTGCTGAACAGGAATAGGATCAGCTATTTTGAAAGTGATTCCAGAGCTGTGCTTTCTTCTGTCTGCAATCCTCAGCTCGGAGAAAAATGCCAAAACTCTTACTGATCATCTCAATCTATTTTGTTGAAAGTTTTTGTAAATAAAAGGACACCACTGGATTTTTCTACTGGACTAATGGCATCTGCTACAGATGAGCTTTTTCTTTATACTACAGACTTGCTCAGCTAGTCTCCTTCCAAAACCAAGACATAATAAAGAGGAGATACTGTTCTGTATTGCTGATTTAAAATCTCAGCAAAAGGCTTATAAACTAAACTAAATACAAAGCTGTGATTTTTTTTCAGAGAGTAGTGCAAATTAGTTTGAAATGTAAGAGTGTCTGTAGTGAAGTAAACAAATTAGAAAGTTCTGTGTGGCAGCATGATTTACTGTTTAAGCACTAAAATATTTTTGATAAATGAGAAAACACCCTGGGTTTTACTGTGTTTTCTCCAAGTCTGTAGTCTTTTCTCTCCTATAAAAGCTATTATTTGTTTTTTATAAAGCCAGCAGGAGACTTGATTTTTTTTTTTTTGTATGTGATTCTCGTCTGGAGTGCTCAGACAATGGAAAAATAATCTGATTTTTAAGGTTCCTGGATGCTAAAAGTAAATCCTTAAGAGGATTTTTTTTTAAGAGACAAATGATAGTTGGAATGTGTGTTTCCCATAAAACATGTTTTCCCTTTAATGATTGGGAGATCCAGACAGATCACACCTCCTTAGTTAC
>NW_020799095.1:14528844-14599162 GCF_003259725.1 Athene cunicularia | reverse complement strand
AACTCCCCTGCCCTGGGCAGGGACACCTTCCACTAGCCCAGGTTGCTCACAGCCCCGTCCAACCTGGCCTTGAACACTGCCAGGGAGGGGGGAGATGAAAGCTAATGAGATGTATGGTAAACTAGTTACTTTGATACCAGAGTTTAATCCAAAGATTCCAGATTGTATTTATGAAAGATTATAATTCTATGAGAAGATGATTTTTCCAGCCAAGTTTCCTGAGGAAGTGTTACTGCATCTGCCTCCCACTACTAATGTCTACCAATAAGACTAAAGGGTAGAGTTTCTGGACATAACTCAAGTTTTTCTAAGTTTTATGGACATTTACACCTGGATGGAGAAAAGAGGCATTGTTTATTCTTCATTACAGTAACTTGAGGAAAGTATAGTCACTATCTGTTCTTTTAGTAGTGACCTACTGAGTAGGCAACACTTCTGTATTGGCTAACTTTTCAGCATCACTGTCATACCAAATGAGCTACAGCATGTGCTGTCTCTTGGCTGTCCTGCAAGCCACATAAGCAGAGTACAAAAAAGCAAGGATCACAGTTCATGGGAGGTAAGTAGGAGCACTGCTGGGATTGAGAGGGAACCATAAAAGACAGGAAGAGGTAGTGCAGAGGAGCATGTGTGATTGGGAACATCACGGATGTGATCAAAAATGAGACTTAACAGCAGCTGTGGAATCTGGCAGTGTGAGAAGATGTAGCCTCAGGCTGTGTTCAGACATGTTGAGGTTGAGAATGATTTGTTCCCTGTGTTCTCCTTTGTTTTGTTAAGAGGAGTTCTCTCAAGCACACTTCTGGACTTGGGCTGTCCTCTAGTCCTGCAGCAGCTGTACAGGCTTGATGCAGTGTGGTGGGTTGCATTCATGCATGGCACATGCAATTTTAACATAAATTTGAGTCTCTTGAAACATCTGTAATTTACAGTAGCTGACGATGACCTCAGAGGTTACCACGGTAACTAATGTCCCAGGAGCCTCTGTAAATATACCCGAAAAGTGGCCCAAAGTCTATATGCCAATGCAATGTCTAAAAATATTGAGTAATTTTGTTCATATTTAAAACTGGTTATATCAAGGTGGTTTTAGTCACAGACTCACCTGAAACTGTAAGAGAGCATGCACTGCACTTTGAAATTATGTAGGTTGAAAATGCCTAAAAAAGACATCAGTGAGCGCTCTCCCAATTTTTGAGCCATTATTTGATAACGCCTTCTACATTTATCATAGTGACATAATTAACAAATGAAGTTCATTTAGAGAGGTTATATTTAAGTCATTAGAAGCATGACTTCTGCATTCATATGGTGTGAAAGGAAGAGGTGTGGGTCAAGGTACTTCCACGCTCTCTACCTCTAGATGAAGAAGCCAAGACAGTGCAATGTTTTACCTAGGAGACACAAATGATAACTGCTGTTGGTGGTTCTTTTGTAAAAGCTTCAGTAGAAAACAGTTATGTGATGGTGGGATGTTCAACTGAACAAGTCTCTCCATGTCTTAATTCTCTAGAATTCAAATACATTATATAGTGGTCAGATTAATTAATAAAAATAATTTCATAAATAACAAATGATCGTGTCCCTGTCCCGTCCCCCGTCCCCCCCCCCCCGAAAAATCCATACAGATTAGTATTGCCAGTTGAATGTTTGATAGTTTAGCAGAGTTTTCGTAAATAGAAATTCTAATAAAGGAATAATTCTCTTCATTGTAAGTATTCGTTCCCTTTCTTTCCCTTTCTCTCTCTTAGTTGTGAACCCCAAGCAGGAAGTGGCTTAGTAGTGTGGGCACCTTGCATTTGTTTATGCAGTTCAGAGGAAGAATGAACTGCATCACCACTAGCTTTTAGTTGGAAGATTCATAGTATTGCCTAAGTCATAGAATACCATAGTTACCTTGGCTTCTGAAATACTTTTGTTTTGTGGATTTTAATGACCAGCTATAAATAGAAATTTTATAAAGCTGTCTAGTTTATTCCATTTAAGAAAAAGTGGGACTTGCGAATCCTTATTTAAATCTTGACATGTGGTGCATATTTAAATTTAGTAGCTGTACAGCTTGGTTTCAAAACATACCTCAATGGAATTTTCCTAGTAAAACAAGAATTTAGACCACTGTCATGAAGACTTCCTGATTCTACTGTAATTTCACTAAAATAAGAAATACGGATAAGTGTACACTAGTGACAGTAATGGATGGTGAATGATATAATTGAACAAGAATATATTAAAATGTCAAAAAGTGTTAACAACGTATACAATTGCTATGGTTGTGAATTTTGTAGTAGAGTAAGGGTGGTCCATTCCTGAAGGAAATGTTGATTTATTCTTCAAAGGGAATCAAAGTGATATTCCTTAAACTAGTTTGTGGTTACAGAAACAATTTATCTAAATACTGGCTTTAAATAAAGAAGCAAAGATTAACAGGTGGATGTTACAACCATATCAAGCAAGCTTCAAAAGGTCACAGATCCTATAAATACTGGCCTGCTGTGGTACAAAAATACTGCTCATCTCTCCTGCGATGTATAAGGGAGCTGACTATAAGGTAAAGAATAAATGATTGAGCCCCTTGTCTTTTATGCTCCTGAATCTTAGTCTTATCTCTATAGTCTTCATATTCTTTATCACTCTATCTGATAATGGCAAATGAGCCTGTCCATTTTCCTCAGACTTTGGACCACATGTAACATTAAAGTAAGTTAAAACAAATCAGTGTCACACAGTGAGTCAGAGTTACAGTCTGAATTTGGAACATTTTACTGAAGTTTGTTAAAGTTTTTGGATGAAAAGTACCCAAAAGATTTACTGTTGTTTACCCTTCGGGTTCAGCTGTTCAGTTTGTTTCTGGAACCAGGCAAGGACAGATGTGTGTGCAGTCTCACCATTAGCACTCGTTGCTGTCCAGTTACTCATTTTTATGTCTTCTCCACATGCTGCAGGATTCAGAGCTATAAGTCTGTCAGTTTTTCTTGAGGAATCTTGTATTGCTAACGTGTATGTAATGTTGTTCAGTTGTGTCCATGACAAAAGGATGTGTATGGCAGACTTGGTATTCATAGAGTTATGTATATACCTAGAGTCTGGTTTAAGATACAGTAATTTACTTTTAATGTCAAGCAGAATTGCAGTGCTGTTACCATACAGCATAGAGTTGTAGGAAAGTTGCCTGTGTAAACATTTATTTTTAGCTGCCAATGTCTTACAAATCAGTGAATAATGTACTTGCCTGTATCCATAAAATGTATCTATTTTCCCTGCATAACATTTTTTCAATCTGGCATATGAGAACAAAACTAGAATCATAATTCTGTAGCTGCAATACATTGACAGCAAAATGTAGCAAACAGCTAAATGGAGTAGAAAATCTTGGATGTGTTTTCACGCATCTTGAGAGATAATACTGGTTTTATGATACTGCTTCAACAACTATTAATTAGGAACTAAACAAGGGTTGCAGTCCTGTAAGAGTTCCCTGATGTTGAAGATATTCGCATTAATGTAGGAAGTGCTGATGATGTTGGACTGTTCATTTTGTAGGTGCCTGACTCCAGCGCCTTCTTAAAGGAGTGACTGTTTTTTCTAAGGGGTCTGGAAAAGACATCACTTAAAAAGGTTTAGTGGAAGAAACTGAAAGTTGAGCTCCGAAAATGAATAGCTGCTCCAGAATGTTTAGGGCTATGTAATAATAACATTTCATGAACTTTCTGTGTTTTTTTTTTTTTTCTAGTGCATTTTAGTCTTTGTCTAGTTTATAGATCCCCAGAATTATCTAGTAGTGTTATAAGAGGGAAGGTGTCTAACAGTGCTCTTGCATTGAGATAGCTTTTAGGTATCACTTCAAAATGATCGAGAAACCCTGAAAAAAATCATAGACTGTAAGTCATAAACCTTGAGGAGCTTAGAAGATACTATCTTGATGTTTTTCAGAATGTTTAGCATCAACACTAGAAAGCTAAACAGTAAACGGTGGTATGTGTAATATTGTTTTGAAGGATTTTCAGTTGTGCTTCTATCAGTGCTTTCTCATTAACCAGTGTGTAGGTTGTGTGATCAAACAGGGTCTTTTCTCTCTAATTTATAGAACATAAAAAGATGTGTGAATCAACTAACCATTTTAGGATTAATGTATGTACTTGTGTATGTTGTTTTGTTAGAATAAAATGCATTATGTCTTGGTGTCCTCTAAAGTTATACTATAAAACAAAACTCTGTGTTGGCTTCATAAATATTGTGGAGATACACTGTTCTCAAAATAATACAGCCATAGCCAGTTGCTTTCTCAACATGTTTTCCTAAAAGCATGGTAGTAATGGATATGCTAGAGAGAGAAGCGATTTTTACTCTTAAGAATTAATATAATGGAAGGAGAATGTCTTTCCATCCCCCACACTGTATATACAGTCCTTGTGTATTGAAATTGTAAAGGATTTTTGAAGTCTTACTGAGCTTGATATATTCAGCTGCTTCATCTTTGAAGCTGATAATGATTAGCAGAACAGGCTATTAAAAAATAAGCAAAGGAATTCCTAACAATGGATTAAGAAGCCATGACAGCATTGTCACTTTGTTCGTTGAGAATACAACTGACTGCTAAATTATACTAAAATTATCATAGGTTGTAGTCAGTTTGAACCCTGTGCACCATGAATTTTCATTCCATTTATTTCATAAGCACAGTACATTTAGGAGCAAAGCTCCTAAAATGGATTGTGTTTAAAACAAGCAAATACATAGAAATGGTTCTAACTTGTGATAAAACCCATCAGTAGTATATGTATCACTAGTCTGTTAGCTCAACTTTTCTTTTTCCTTTTGGCAGTCCTTTAGCTATTTTTGTCCTTTAAGGCACCTGTCATTGAAACATGAAAATGTTCATACTTTGCCAAGAAGGACCTTGGTCAGATGCTTGTCCACCAGGACTCCATGAGCCAGTAATGCACCCTCATGGCAAAAAAGACCTGGGATGCCAGCAAGTTAGGAGAAGTGATTCTTCCCCTTTACTCAGCACTGGTAGAGGCCCCATCTGGAGTAGCTAGTCCAGTGTGGGTCTCTCCAGTACAAGATAGATGTGGCCCTGCACTGAGTTTGCTTCAGTAAGTCCATAAGAGGGTTAAGGGACTGGACCATCTTTGGTCCATGAGGAGAGGCGGACAGAGGTGGGACTCTTCAGCCTGGAGCAGAGAAGACTCAGTGGGGATCTTACTAATGTATATAAATACTTGTGGGTGGGAATAAAGAAGAGGGAGTCAGACTCTTCTCAGTAGTACTCACTGACAAGGCAAGAGGCAATAAGCACATACTAATTTTTTTTTTTTTTTTTTTTTACTGTGAGGGTAGTCAAACAATGGAAGAGGTTTCCCAGAAAGGTTGTGGAGTCTCCGCCTTTGGAGATACTCAGTACCCAACTGGACACGGTCCTGGGCAACCTGCTCTATGTGACCCTGTTTGAGCAGAGGGGTTGGACTACGTGATCTCAAGAGATCCCTTCTAACCTAAACATAGAATCACAGAATGGTTTGGGTTGAAAAGGACAGTAAAGACCATCTAGTTCCAACTCCCCTGCCCTGGGCAGGGACACCTTCCACTAGCCCAGGTTGCTCACAGCCCCGTCCAACCTGGCCTTGAACACTGCCAGGGAGGGGGCAGCCACAGCTTCTCTGGGCAACAACCTGCTCCAGTATCTCACCATCCTTACACAAAAGAACTTCTTCCTTATATCTAATCTAAATCTACCCTCTTTCAGTTTAAAACCATTACCACTCGTCCTGTCACTACACTCCCTGATACAGAGTCCTTCCCCATCTTTCCTGTAGGTCCCCTTTCAGTGCTGGACGGCCGCTATAAGGTATCCCCAGAGCGTTCTTTAGGCTGAACAGCATTCTTCCTCTTCTCCCAACCTAAGCTCTCTCAGCCTGTCCTCATAAGGGAGGTGCTTTGCCCCTGATCATCTTTGTGGCCTCCTCTGGACCTGCTTGAGCAGGTCTGTGTCTTCTGTATGCTAGGGATTCCCAGAGCTGGACACTGGACTCCGGGTGGGATTTCATGAGAACAGAGTAGAGGGGGAGAATCACATCTCTCAACCTGCTGGCCACACTTCTCTTGATGCAGCCCAGGATACAGTTGGCTTTCTGGATTGTGAGCACATGTTTCTGGCTAGTGGTCAGTTTTCCATCCACTAATACTCCCAAATCCTTCTCTGCAGGGCTGCTCTCAATCCACTCATTGCCCAGCCTATATCTGTGCTTGGGATTGCCCCGACCCTTGTGTAGTACCTTGCACTTGGCCTTGTTGAACTTCATGAGGTTTGCACGGTCCCACTACTCCAGCCTGTCTAGGTCCCTCTGGATGGCACATCCCTTCCCTCCAGCGTGTCGATGGCACCACACAGCTTGGTGTAGTTGGCAGACTTGCTGAGGGTGCCCTCAATCCCACTGTCCGTGTCACCAACAAAGATGTTAAACAATGCCAGTCCCAGTGCTGACCCCTGAGGAATGACACTTGTCACTTCTCTCCCTTGGACTTCAATCCGTTGACCATAACTTTTTGAGTGCAACCATCCAGCCAGTTCCCTACCCACCAAGTGGTCCATCTGTCAAATCCATGTCTCTCCAATTTAGAGACAAGGATGTTGTGTGGGACAGTGTCAAATGCTTTGATGATGTCAGTTGCTCTTCTCATTTTGTGTGTCTGCATCAGGATGGGACTTCAGTGATGAAGAAGTTAAAGTTTGGTGTGAGTTAATGCACAAAGGGTTTTCTGAACCCTGTATGTATATGAACCCTGTATCCTGTTGTCAGGAACTTGCTAACATTGACTTTTCTCACACATGTACATAGTTCTGTCTGGCCATTTCAGTGTGATTTCATCTAACCAGTGGTCACTGTTTCTTCATTTTTCTCAGTCAGAAACAGTCAGTAGATCAACAGCCTTAATGTGTTTTCTAATCTGTATACTTTACAATGTTCTGACATTGTCATTCATTAGTTTACAGGTATAATATCTGCACTAGATAGAAAAGGTCTGCAAATACAGAACAGATCCTGCTGAAGTTGTCCTCTTAATTTATCAATTACTAAGCTATGAAGGTTTATTTATCCATATGTAATGAGTTCTCCAATCACTATTAACCTTTTAGCAGGTATGCACCAAGTTATATTAGCTATCAGGTAACAGTAAATATGTTTCTAAGTATTTTGAGGTTATTTACCTGGGTGTGGGAAGATAAGCAACCTATGTGATTGTTAGGGGGAAAGGAAGTGTTAGCAATTGATTCGTCCAGGTTATGGAATTCTGACCAATTTATTACACTCAAACTCTTCTTCTGAATGCAAGGAGTTACACCTTGCAGGGGAAGGTAACAATTTATTACCAGTCTACATAAAATCTTTGCAGTCTAAAGAAAGAATTCTTATTAGTCCAATTACAACAGTAATGCAGTTCACATTATGTATGGTTAAACTCCTTACACACACAGTTTCTAGTATATACCCCTTTTCCTTGCCAGACTGCCACTGCCACTGCAGATGGATTCAACAGTCAATGGTTTCATTTGGGATTGAGGTCAAGTGTCAAGGCAGATTGTCGTTGTCAGCCTTGAGTTGGCCTGTGAGCAAGCTGTCCTTCAAGAAGAATATGATGTTGTTTCCCCCCCCCCCCATTTTCACCCTGGGATCTTCTTGGGATCATTTTAATGTGCTTTTTAATGTGCTCAACATCTTGTTCTTACCTCATTGATTCGGGTTTCTACATATGTTCATATTTGATTGTTTTTGCCTTAAAACTGTTCCTACCCATTTTTCAAGGTTGCATTCCTTTGGCTAGTGATAATGGACTGTTAAATCCGTTGGGTGTCCAGTGTCATCTTGTGTGTACTTTCAAGGCCCCTGCTGCCTACCCAGCTCTATGCTCTATGCTGTGTGTTTATTCTAGGGTCACAGACTGTTTATTCTATACAGGTCATCAACTCCTTATTACTGTCTGTTAACTACAAAAATACATAGCGATACATTGTGCAACTGACCAAAATCTAAAATAAAGCAGGTAATAATCACCTGGTCATAGATCATTGCTATTACAACTAGATGAGCTAAAACAAAGCTCCAGGCAGGCCAAGACAAATTCAGGCATAACCTGGCACACTTTTGGTACTATGTTAGCTCAAGGCCTGTGCCCCCTTAGTAGCCATATCTACGGAAGAATACTTCAGTTAACTTCATACAAAGTGCTTATCCTCCCTAAAAATAAATCAGTTGAGATTAGGGGAATCTGTACTGCTTTAACACAAAGAACTCGATTCTAAAATTCTTATACTTTAATTGACATGTTGTAATACAGACAAAAGACTGTCTTAATAAAAGGAAGTTTTTTGACTCTCTTGTCTGTGTCCACCACTTGTCACTGTCTGCTAAGACCACTGGGATGGGTGGTTTTGTTTAGATGCAATTTACAGCTGTCTTGGTAGAAAAAGAGGGTGAATAGTACAGTGCTGGTTTTAAGCACTTCAGGCAAGATGTGAATTTCCTCCATTGAAAGAAACACCAGTTTACCATAGTAGGGATTTTGACCCAGGTTAAGAACTGGTCTGAAATCTTTCCTGTTCTCTCAAAATTGCCAGTAACTTCTGAGGGAAGACAGCAGGCCGTGCTCAGATGAGATAAGCCTCTCTGTGGTTTCTTGCCTAGAAGAGATAAGGAATCTTAGACTCTGTAGTAGCAGAGAGCGTTGCCTTTGAAGAGGCAGGTACTCTGCACCTGCCCTTCTTGGAGCAGGGCTTGACTGATAGTGTTATACAAGCAGCTTTTGTTTTTCTTTGCAAGCCCTGGGGAGTTCTTGGCAATGCCGTCATGTCTGCTGAGGAAATCTGAGTAAAAGGCAGTAAAGAGAGATAGTTCAGAGTGTTTAGATCTGAGTGTTGTGTATCGCTTTCATTTATATGAAGCCAGAATGAAAAAAATGAGGAAAAATTGTTCTTTGGGCTAAAATTTTACTCCTCTTGAGGAGACAGGACATTGTGAAAAGCAGCAGGATCTTTTCTCTGCTTTGGGCTTGATTGTTTTTTCCACCAGATTAATGACCTGTGATCTCCAGAAGGATTGTGTCTTCTCGGTGGACTTGGAGATCCAATGAGCTCTGAACTCTTGATCTGTGAGTTTTTTAAATTCAGAGTTTTATTGATTCTTTTTTTCTTCCTGGCTTTCTGGTATTGGAAAAATCTGTGGAGCCTAGTTGTCTTTAGATCTCCTCTTTTGACAGATTTAGTTGAAATCAAGAAATACATTCTAAAGTTAGGAGGAGGGATACATAAAGAGGCACACATAGACATTGTGATCCCTGGGATTATTTTCCTAGGAAACCATCTAAAACATAATATATGGTTCACTGGTAGCCCTGGAAACAGCCTGTTTCTATCTCAATCACTTCTATCATCATGAAGCTCACTCTGCTGTGATTTCCTTCTCATAAATCTGTAGCTTGTTTTTAAGAAATATTTTTTATTGTAACTAAATGCTGTTGTGAGGTGTGCAAATACTGTGGTTGAGAAAAGAGTAAAAGATTCTGTGTAAACTGGGATATTTCTGTTGTATTTGAGTGCAGACTGTTTAACAGAGTTTTCTGAAGGTTGAACTCCTTAACATTCTGGTAATAATGTTGTGCTGGATGGGACCTGCAGGAGAGGAAAGTTATTTAAATGAAGGGTATTTATAATAAAGTACTGAGGGCAAAATGAATCCTTTGCAATGTAATGCGTACAACTGTCCGTTGTTAAAAAATGCTTAAGTAAATAATCTCATGCAGTAGGCTGGGAACAGATTGTTGATTTTTCAAGTTTGTAAAATTCATACACTTTTGTATTGTAAAGTTAGTTTGTTTCCTATTACTGCAAGTTCAAATAGCTAATTTATACTTTGGTAAATCTTTGAAATAAAGTTGCAGTATAGAGCAAGTTACTGAAGGTTTCAACATATATTGAATTCTTGAGAAGTTACCAAACATCAGTGAAATAGTTATACCATTTATTGTTTTTTCTGTCTAAACTATACTGACAGTTAAAATCCAATGACACAGAAAAATTGGCCAGCAACAAGTTACTACAGATATGAATAGACAGTTCTGTTAATACTGCCAGAATGCTTTTGCTGTGTTTGGTTAAATTTGTACCTCAAGAGAATTGTTTGATTTATATTATAATTGAAAGTGCTATGACTGTTTTTAGTTCAGAATTCAAAGTGGATAATAGATAAGGAAATCTATATTCAAATGTATAAATATGTAAAATGCAGTATTCAAATAACAGTTTTGTTAACTTTTCAATTAACCATTGCATCAAATTAATTCAGCAAATTATTTTCTCTTACGTGTATTCTTTCTATTCTGTTATAGTGCAGAAATCTGAGTCTTCTAAAGCAGCATTCCATTAATGGCACATCTGCTTCCTCAGTTTTTACGCTTCCCTTCGGCTCCTTTGTCATTTCAGACTTAAGTTCTGTTGAGTCTAACAGGGCAAGTCATGCCGTAGCATGAATTTACCATAATGTGTGGAAATCCGGGTTGAAGATGTGCTTTTAAAATGTTTTACGTAAGATCTGTTTTTAAAGCAAAAAAGCAAGAGTTCAGAATTCTAATCTCAGTGCTTTTCTTTTTTTTTTTTTTTTAAAATCTAATAATCTCTTTGGTTTTCTAAGAAGTTAGAAGACTTACTATTTTAGTTTGTGCATTGGTTAAACTATTCTGAAAGTTGTTTAATATACAAAATGTAGTACCTTCAGTTTTTTATTATAGCAGTTGAATGCTTGCCTTTATTCTCAGGGTTCAAATGTAAGTAGTATTACTGAAGGCTTGTCTGCTTTTGACTAGATTTATTGGTATAAGTGACATAAGGGGGCAGCTCTATTTTTAGAGACTACACAGATTCTAACAGCCTGCTTCTTTTGCTGGGGTAATTTAACTACTGAGAGAAGTAAGCTTGGTAACCAAAAGACATACTTGCAGATACAACTGTGTCCATTCTAGTACTTTTCAGTTAGACTGGTGTAATTTACAGCTGGAGTTTTCTTTACGCTACTGTCCACTGTACAGGCAAACTTTCAGGTATAATCTAATTATATTCTCCACCACATATTGATGATACTGTCTGCATATGCTTTGTGTACAAAAGTAGTTACTGTGATTTATTTTCATTTCTGAATAATGGTATTAGGAAAACAAAATATTTTTTGCACAAATGTTTCTGTGTTCTAGTGGAATGTCTAATTAATTTTGAAATAATGAAATACAAACTACTGAAATACTAAAATGTGTTTGGAAAGTTTTGTTGAATCAGTAATTATAACAAAATAGAAAATAAACAGTTGCATGTAGGAAGCTGGGAGAGTGAGGGGGATGACTCTAATTGAACAGTTCTAGTTTCTGTCTCTCTGCTACATCGAAAAAACCCAAAACTTCTCATGAAGTAATTTAATTACTGTGAGGTTTCATTGTGAGTCGTTATAAGATTGAGATAAGGAAAATTAATATAGATACTAAGTATTGTCTAAACTTTTCTTCAGCCTTTTCTTGACCATCCAAGGCATGCTATTTTTTCCCATTGGTTTGGGCAGATGGGCCTTCATGGTGAGATACTGACCTGATTTCAAAGGATAGCAATCTGTACTGTGAGGAGAATCAGTGGAGCCCTTTAGTTTCAGAGTAAGCAGACAGTAATTCAATTTGAAGTAAATAGATGAGAAGATTGTTTTGCTTCTATGATTGGTTTTATTTTGTAGATGTTATTTGAGTTAATTTTTGTGCTCTACAATGTGACTTTTGGAGTATTTGTGATATGTAAGACGTTCAGAAAGCTGCATACAGTGTATTGACATATGGTGCATGAATATTTTAATGAAAGATTGGTGATACTTCCCTAGTATGAGTTAGTAACTTAAAAAAATGAGTCCTGTTTTCCTAGTAATCATCTTGTCCTCCACAGAACACAATTATGGTATTACTATATTTTTATTATTGTCCATACCAAGTGTTAAATACAGTGAGCTCTGAAAATTAAAAGTCAGAGTATTTTTACCTGCCATATTATGCTGAAGTTTGAGTGCATACTGAATCTGTAGCCCTGCTCCATATCTAGAAGGTTTGTAAACTTCAAGATAATTGAAATTCTTGCATACTTACTACCCCAAGTGCTAGAATTCTAATCTGTACTGAGATCATTAAGATCATCAACTGCTTGCTAAAATGCTGCTGTTGTAGATGGGATTGCAGAAATGGTCTTCAGTGCGTTTGCTTTTAACTCTTTCATCCTTTTAACTGCTTAAAACTGTAATGTCCTATAGTGAAGCTTACTCAGCATTCCTCACAAGGTAAACTTGTAGCAATGAACCAGACCCTTTTAAAATAGAAAAAGTCTGGAGAAAACTGCTATAGCCGGTAATTTTTATTTGTTTAATTGTGATTGTTTGGTAAAGCCTACAGATGACTTACTAGGTTTGGTTTGTTGACATTCTGAACATTTATATAAATTTCAAATCTAAAGACCATATGCCTTGCTTATTATTTGTTGGCTTAGGATAAACAAATATTTTATACTATTTGATTTTTGTAGTCTCATGCCCTTCTGTCACAGGCATCTTGTATTAAATATTTATAGTTCACTGTTCTTTTCTAAGTGCTTATAACTTATGAATAATTAAAGAACAGAGTTAAGGGGGAAGAAGGGCGTTGATGTAGCATTCAGATTGACAATTTACTATAATTGTTTTGACAACTGTAAATTGCATACATCTGAAAATAACAGGGAAAACGTATCAGTAGCAGCAGTGTGTGGTTAGCAAAGGTACTTGGGTTCACTGTGTGATTGCTGAGCATTGGTAAACTAATCAATATTTTTTGTCTAATTCATAAAAATTGTCTTCCTTAAAAATAAACAGTTAATTATCACTGTTTAATTATCGTTGCCATCTAAGTAATGAGGCTGAAGTAGCAACTCAAAGAAGAATTTGCAAGGCAATCTCTGTTTAGCAAGTAGTATGTTTTAAAAAGTTGCAACTTTTGTTCTTAATACTGAATTATGTAAGTGAACTCTTCATGACATTGCAGAGTTAATATTCGTAATGGTCACTCTCCTACTTGACAGAAAGTAACTTACCTCAAACTACAAAAGCAGAACGATTCAGCTTGTGAAGTTCCATCTCTTTATTTAGAGTTATCCTATGAAATTTGGTAGTCCAGTTACCATTAGTCAAGAAGCAAGTGTGAAGACACCATTCATCAATCACTAAGAATGAAGTCAGTCATTTGATGAATGGCAATCTGCCGGGCAGAGATAATGATAGTTCTTAGAATAAAAAAATTTTCTACATTTTATTCTTCTTAAATCTGATTTTTTTTTATATATAAAATAATCTTTAGGCAATAATAAGGACAAAAAAGACACCGGGAAGTTTCCAGGAGAGCAGATGACATTTGGATTTAAATTTGGACAAAATATATGAATTGACAGTACAGGTGGAAATGAACATTTTGTCACATCAGTGAAAGTAAAATTTTGTGATTTAGTCATAGCCCTGTGCTGAGTGGTTGGGTAGCTTGACATGTATGCATGTGTGAAAAAGGCAGTCCTTTAAATTATGTAACATATCCATGGTCAATCTTGCTGCTCATTTTTTGTGAGCAAGAGTTGTTCCAGCAGTTAAGGGAGTATCATATAGACTACTTACCACAGTAGAGGAGAGACAACATACTTTTATGCTGACTAAATTAGTCATAACAGACACAATTTTCATTTGTTGTCTGCATTTGCAGCATTAAAATATATGAATATTGCCTGCATGGAGTAGGTGTCCTTTTCCATAGTATTGATTTTTAAGTATTTAAATCTGTGTAATTTCAATAGTATCCTGTGGTACGTACCTGTGATGGCACCCTAAGACACGAACTCTGCGAGGCATGTTTTGTCAGGTGGTTGTCTTGTCTCCCTTAGCGCTGGGTGACATGCAGTACATAGGAATGTTGATTCTCATAAAATGCAACTTCATGCAGTTAGGTGCAGAAGGGCTTCAGCACCCCAACTCTCATTGAAAATAACTTCCATCTTTGCATTGGAAATGTCCTTCAGCATAATCCCTCAGGATGATTTGTTAACTTGTCTTCTGCAATTCTACCATTTAAAATCATACAAAAGTGGGAAATAACTGTATGCATAAAAATACATAAAATTATGTTGCTTTTAATAATTAAAACTTAAGTTCTTCAGAAGTAGTTTAATTTGTTTGTGAACTGATTCTCAAAGGTAACAGTTGAGAGGCTGACATGTTAAAATTTACCTGTTTTGTGAACAGAGGGCTGCCAGCTTTGTCTTCATGTTTCAAAGCACCTGCAGTGAGTCTTGCTTTTTTTCACCATTGTCAAATTTTTCAAAGCCTCATTTAATTTTACTTTGCTTATTTAGATGTAACAGCAGTCTTTGACTTGTGATCAACACATTGTATTTGCACCAATCTGTACAGAAATTGCCTTGTGGGTTGTGAGTCAGATAGGATAGTGTCTGTGTGTGCCAGGTAGGAAAGTTGGTAAAAAAACCCCAAACCAATCAAAACAAAACCAACCTTCATGTCTGTGGGAAACTTTGGAAAAGATTCTGGGGAGGCTTTACCAACAGGGGTGGGAAAAGGTAGGGAAACTTGAGCCAGTGCTCACACTGACCTCTTGTTCCTTCTTGTTGGCTTCTCTCTCCTCCCTGATCCTGAAGAGGAGCAGTACAGGGCCAGATGAAGCAGCTCTCTGCAGAGAAATTACAAAAATCTGTGTTATCTTTAGAAGTCACCTACATGCTGTATTTTTGCTTTAACCTGTGAAGCCTGACACCTGTGTTACAGAAGTTACTTATTTTGTCAATTCAGTTAAATTGTTGTTTATGCCTGAAATGAGAAATGGAAAGAATGCTCTGCTTCCTACCAGTGGAACTGACTTGCAGCTATGAATACTTGAAAAAAATCTGATATTCAACTTCAGAATGATTTCTGTAGTAGTCTGCATATTAAATCTTGTTGATAGCTTTAGATGAAAATGCTCATGAAAGTGTGTCTTAGCTATAACATTTGGGTATTTAAAACATTACTGAAGAACTGAAAATGAAAATGCTCACAGTTTAAATAGTTATAGATATATGCAGAAAGAGCATCTTGCAGGTTTTAAGGATAACAGCAAAGCCTCAGAGGCTTCTTCATTCCTGAGCTGTACTGAAACCTGTTGAGACAACTTGATTGTTCAAATCCTCCAGTACCTTCATCTGCAGTGTCAGCCTTGTCATTTTCAGTTATTCTTCAAGCTAAAAGCATATATAACTATTGTTCCTTTTTCTGATAATTGATAGCTGAAAAAATGAATGCTTATATTAAGTATCAGTTTCTCTGTAGTAGTTAAAATGGTCTGTCATAGTTCAGATATAATTTCTTAGAAATTAGGAGTCTAAAATACTTTTTACTTCTTTATCTAGGGTTATTACCCTTTTCATGCCATCAAGTAATTTTTAACATCTATCAATGTAGTTTCCTCAGTTTAAGACTGAACAGTACATAGTAAGTGCTGGTTTTCATAAATAGTTACTTTAGTTTATATGAATTTGGTTAAAATATTGCTTGTTTGGAACTGAAACAAACATGTTTTGCTTTTATCGAGTTTGTGAAAACTGAATACCTCTTTTGCTTCATTGGAAATGCTACCCAGAAGTCTGAACTGTAACTGACTCAGTAAAATTTAAAAACTTGGACATTCATACCAAGAATAACTCAGGCTTTGGCTCTCTCAGTGCTCACAGCAGTCTGGGTAGTTTCCTTAGTTGCTTCTTATTTATTTTCTTTTGAGATTAGACTTTTCCCCTTTTCTGCACTCATCTGTATTCTAAATTAACCCCTGAAACCAAATGCTCCTTTATTTTAATATCATACATATGCAGATGTACTTACATATGAAAGAATGCCTCATGGTGTTTGAATGTGATTTTTTGCTACCATATTTTAATATTCAGATACAGTATTATCAAGTTATCTCATTATGTGTATTGCTTTATAAATAACTTTTGGAAAGCTACAGTGGGTGCTGCTAGAAGGAAAATGTACTTGGCAGCATGAAACTGCAGAATGGGGAAGTTTTAGTTAATACAGACTTCTTTAAAATTTAGGTCAAAATCAAACATAGTATAAGTAGTTACAACTTTATTTTCAGCAGAGTGAGCAACATCAGATTGTTTCCTTTCTTCTGAAAAACACGGAATGGGTTTATGTGTGCTGAATGAATATGGTGAAATACCACCGTGATTTGATGCTTTGGTTTAAAAAATCTAATTAATTGATCCTTGAGATCGGGCATACATTTTGCCATTAAAAACATGGCCCTAAGAAGAGATGGCTAAACTGTTTCTGTTATGGTTAAAACTGAGGCTCAGAATTAAAACTTAAAAACACCTGTTGAAACCCAGAAAAACAGGAATGCTCTATGTAATCACTGTTCTGTCATTTTAATGAAGAACATTTTCAAACTGAGGTGTCATTTCTTTTTTAGTTCTCTTTGTAAAACTTACCAATATGACTTGCAAACACTAACAGCGAGGAATATAATACAATTAACATTTAGAGACATGAAATGTGTGCATGCTGCTTTAGTGAGTTTTAACATTGAAGTTAGGTCATTCTCTTACCTTGCTCAGCTTGTGTCATCTTTAAGAGCTGAGTGGAGGGAGCAAGCAGCAGCATGCCTGTGGATGTCTTGGGCATCTTGGTGGAAGAAGTGTCTGCCTTGTAGCAGAGGTTCACAGAAGGTTCCCCTGCAACATACTGTGAGAGCATCTGAATGCTGAAGAACCTAAGGAAACTTAAGACAGCAACATAAAATACATATTAAAAATATGGTTTCTTTACTCATGGTAAACTGATCAAATGACTCAATAAGCTCTTCAGTAAGAAATTTTACAAAGCAAGCCTTTGTCTAGACTTTATTTGCAAAACCATATCCTGTTATTTCCCTGCTCATCGCAGTCACAGTCTTTAACTGCGTTAAAATCGCCTGCTCTAAAAGCAGCAAGGACAACACAGGCTACCATTTTTCTCTGCTCTTTCTAATAGGTAGTGTAGTAGCGATCTCTCTCCTATAATGTACTCATAAATTTTCTGGTGTCCTGTTTTCTTGAAGTGAGGCAGAACAAAATGAGCCAAAGGAGCCCTGAGAACCTCAATTCTGTTACTTTATGGTGTTAGTAGTTCTTCCTTATATATACCTTGCCTTTATGTTCAGTATGTTTTTGAAATTGTTGAGGTACGTTCTGTGAGATGAACCAAGATGATAGATTTTGTTTTCCCCAATGACATAAAGTTCCTCTTGTCAGGTCATGTAGGATCTGATTTCAACGTAACAGTTTCAACTATATTGATTGTAATTGAATTAATTTCTTGATAAAAGTGAGTGATTATGTTCTTCCATTTTTAATCAATTCCCTATTTCTAGTGGCTCTGATACTTACCTGATTACATGACAAATTGTTTCAGCTCCCTGAAATTGCAGAAAACTATTGCAGTAAAAAATAGATTTTTTTGTTTCCTGAGGTAGTGAGGTAAATCAATTTACTAGGTGTTAGAGAGGTGCTAATGTGGGCCTAAGGAGCTGGGGTGAGGAGAAGAGAGATGCAGCTGGTGGGACAGGAGGAGGAAGAGACAGGACAGAAAATTAATGTTTTGAATAGGGTTTGAAGAGGGAAGTGGTTTAGCTCTATCATGAATCACACAATTAGCTGATCTGAAATAAAATAGATATATTTTTTAAAATATTGAGCTAAGACTTGCCCCTGTGTCCATATTCCTTTAATTATTGAATTTCCTCAGTGAAAAAACTTTTTTTTTTTTTTTTTAAAAAAAGAATTGTTACTTGTACAGCTAATCTTCATATTTTTCTTTTGTCCTCACTGTTATTTATAACATTGTGTAACTGAGTCTGGCTGGGGTCAACCCACCACACACTGAAAAAATAAGTTTGTCGTAAAAGATTTGTGCAAACAGCAGATACACTATGAATACCAGTTGGAAAAATACTTAAATGCTGAGCTCCAATATAGTGATTCATGACAAGTGGGAGGCCCTGTGTTTTCCAAATAGCTGATGTTTTATCTCCCCCCAGATGCCTATTATTTTGTTTGAGGACTCTTTACTTTGTCTTAAATACAACTGCTTAGTGCTGTGTACCGTTGAACAGTGGCTACAGTTCAATTCAGAAACTATTGTACATGATGTGATTTATTATGTGCTGTTTCTGAAGTGTTTGGGATTCTGTCAGCTGAACTGCTGATTACTTGGAGAGCTTTTTCTTGTTTTTTCACATGCCCTGCAAGCTTTGGACAGCTGTGTTAAAACATTATAAAGTATGTGCTTTTTTGTGAATTTGAGTCACTGTATTAGTATGAATCTCCTAGTAATGTCAGCTTAAAAGGTACTGCTTAGGAAGAATGTATATACGTGGCTGCAGGCGAGGCTGAGTGTGGCTGTCAGCAGATTCTTTTGCTGAGTTGTTGATTCCAGGAGAATTAGGCTGAGAGAGGGTGCGCTGAGGATGTAGACCCCCTTTGAGAACATAGCTCCTCATAGTGAAATGCCTTTCTTGCCCCACCTTCTCTCTTCTTTTTCCCTACGCCTTTCTCCATTTTCCCCACCTTCTTCCAAAGAAGACTCTCACTCTGCCTTTAACTGCATTCATTGATGGTTGGACTGCATGATCTTCAAGGTCTTTTCCAACCTAGACAATTCTGTGATTATGCATGTAACTTTTGAAATTAATTTGTGTGAGAACGATGAAATGTTGCTGATTTCAGTTACTTGTTATTTTCCTTCCTTTTTTCTACTAACTCACACAAAACCTGGCTTAGCTTCTTTTATAGTGCTGTGTGTTATGTTCTGGAATCAGCTGGCCACTCTTTGTAGGCAACCTGTACATAATGGTAAATTTTTGTGTGTGTGTGTGTGTGTGTGTGTTTGCAGAGATAAGTTGTACTGTTTATTATTGCTGTATCAGTTAAAGGTATTTTCAAATAAAGCCCTAAATATTTTTGTGGTGAAAATATTTGTAAAGAGAAGGATAATATGATACTGCCATTGCATTTATAACTCTCTTGCTGATCTGTATCTGCTTTTATATCTCTAAAACTACAGGTGAAACCTTGGAAAAGAACAAATCACTGATACTATAATATTTTTATTAAAATGCATTTAGAAATGGATTGTTTTAAAATACTGCCTTAAATATCTCTGTTTTTTCCTTTGAATAGAGTTGGCTCTATATAGACAAATCTGAATGCTTTTTTGAATATAAAGAATGTAAAATTCTGGGGTTTTGTTTTGTAGGATTCTGAAGAAAAATGCTTAGGAATCCTAATTAAATAAACAAAGCTTCATTTTTTTTTTTTAACTAACCACTTCCTGAAATAGGCTTATGTTACACATCATGTTGTTAAACTAGGTGATTTTGCAATTGCTGCTGAATTGCATTTGATGAAGACAGGCAGTTTTCATACTGAAATTGGCTACGTAAGCATCACATGTGCTATAAAAGCAAGTCATCAATGACTTGTATAGTGTCAGAAGAATAGATCACTCCATGTTCATTGTGAAGATCATTATTCTGTCTGTTCCCGTCATAAAGTAGTGTTGTATTGCAGCTGTTGGCTACAGATGTACATTAAACTACTTCTAAAACAGCTTTTACGCTATATCACATTAAATACTACTGTGATTTAAAAAAATAAAATCAACAAAACTTAGGCATGTCCTATGCTCTCACATACTCACCAGTAACAACACTGACCCTCAGATTCACAAACATGTCACTTAATTCAGAAACATGCAAAAAAAAAAATAAATTATTTATTTAAAAGCTCTTGAGACACTGTGTGCAATTGCAGTCTTGTTACTCCACATGTATATGGACATTGCCACCTTTTCTAGGCTGAATGGCTCAGCATCCATCTTGTTTCTAAGCCTCTTTGGGATTAATTAAGTAGTCATTCTCAGGACTGGCTCCTGTGGACTGTGTGCCATCATTGCCACAAAGTGTGTGAGTTTCTTCACAGCTTGTCAGAGCACAAACATTTACAATCAAAAAGCCTGTGGTGAAGTGCTGGGTTGGAAAGGAGGTGTCTTGTGCACTGTTTTTTATGTAGTTGCTTGGCTGGCAGAGCACTCACATACTCATTGAGTGATTGGGCTCTCGTCCTTCTATCTGGGGATCTTCAAACACGCAGCTCCTCATGTGCTAGCTCTCAAGGCTAGGAAGGAGCTACCTGCCACACTTCTGATGAACCTCTGTTATATAAACATGAATGGAAATTTTCGTATGCTTAGAGCATAAACAAGAAGCAGCAGGATCTGTCACCAGGGGAGGTGGGTATTCTTCTGAGAGGACAAAATTCGGTGTTCAGGTCCCTGCTGCATGGACTGTCCATTTTGCATTCAGGCTCACCAAGTGAAATGTTCATGGAGTAATGACATAAGGGACTTTCACTTCCCAGACGAGTGCTCTAGTGCTCTAAAAATATGTCATTCTGACACTTCCTCTTGTCACCATTGTCTTTTCTGTGTAAGTCTTCTGTCCCAAAAGGAGTATCTTACTGGGATAAGTGCAGGTAGAGGCCTTAATCTTCAAAACACAGTTAGCATAACTACCTCCTCAAAGCTGAAGGTAGCTGCTTTAGTCGTGGGGAGAGGCAAGATTGCAGGCACCCATCTCTGAAGTTTGCATTGGTGAGTGTTGTTGTGGCAGTATACCAAAGCGGCTTCACACAGATAATAAACTTGAATAAACTTTAATTTGGAACCAAATCCGAACAGCCAAAACTAGCGAGATGATGGGGGTAACCAAAACAACGCTGCATTAACATTTAACAAACTGTAAGTTGGGTATACCAGTTGGGAAACTTATTACTACACAACGACACAGAAGAATGATGACGTGTAAGAATGGTGACTCTGAAGTGTGCACACACTCACTGTGGGGGAGACCTCTCACCTAAGGGTACCCAGAAGATGTAATTTCTCACCAAGAGTGGGTGAGGGCTCACTCAAGGATATCCAGAAGGAGTTTTTACTCACCATGGTGGGGGGTGAGGGTACTCAATCCCAGGAAGTTTCCTTGGGCAGTGTCCCAGTCCCAAGGGGATGGCTTCTCATCACGCACCCACTGCTCCGAGGAGAGCCACTCAGAGGGTGTCTCTGGCCGGGGTCCCTTTTTATAGCCTGGTCAGATCTGAACTGTGGTCATCCATTGGTCATGGTCCCAGGGCTCCCCCAGTCCAAGGTGCCCCATTGGCTGGGGACCTGCTTGTTGGCCAGGGGCCCCAGCTCCCTCTTCCCACTATTGGGGGTGATGGTAGTGGTGGTGAGAAGCATAGTCCATGGTGTGCCACCAGAGGTGCAAAAATAAGGGCATGAAAGAGCTGGCAGCCCTATCCCCAGTTGGGGTGGGGGGAGGCAGGGTGTGTGGGGTGCTCCTGCCACCAGTGTAAGGACCGTTCTGTGTTGACTGATGGAAGGACTGTTGTGTACAGTGCTCCAATTGCAGCCCCTCAGTTCCCACCTTGGGGGGGTAGCAGGGCCCCTCCTTGGGGTGTAAGTTTCTTCCTAGAGTGTTCTAGATTCCACTGTACTGAGCAGTACCTAAACTTCTTGGTAACTCCAGGATTGAATGTTGAAGTACTGCTTTCCCCGTGGTGTCTTCTGAGGTGTGGCTCATTTGGGCATTTACAGGTTGTAATATTCACTCTCTGCCTGCTTTCCTTGAGTAGATGTTCACAAACTTTGCACTATTCATTGTTTCTTCTATCATCCTGACCTATTACCTTATCAAATCTCTGTTTGAACTCTGCCACTGTGCCTATCGGTACCTGTGGTTATTGGGACGGCTTTTTAAGTAATTTTGTCATAAAGTTACATATATTAAAAGCTTTGCTGCTCAGGAATGATGTGTGTATCTCTCTGTTGAATTGCAGATTCTTGGTTGTCTCTACAATTCTGTTTTGTAGATAGTGCTGTCTTAGCCACACAACCGTTTCTTTGTCAGTACCTTGAGAGGAATAAAAAAAAAAAAAAAGCTAGCATCGAGATACTCTTCCCTTTTTGCTCTCCTAAGCTGTTTTCTCCAGATGTCTCTGTCTCTTGATTGCCATAGATGTCAGCTGGGATTATTTCTGTTTTTTAAACTGCTACTTTGCTTTCTGTTGCTACAAACTCCTGGATAAGTGAAACTGTGTAATCACTTGTAATGAATATTAGCAGAGTTCTGCAATAATTTTATCTGTGGTCTGGTCTGTTTCTCAGAACTTCTTCCAAGTGACCTTGGATGTGATACACAGTTTTAGGAAATGTATTGATGAGGTGGGCATTCTGGTATCAATGGTAAAGCCTTGTGAAGAACAGGCGGTCTTCAGGGGAAGCCCTGAGTTATGATGACAATACCTATTTTAATCTGAAGATTGCCATGGTCTTCCATTGTGTGAGAGATCCTAGAATGACTCTGAACGTTGTTTCAGCACAAAATTTGCAGCTTCTGCTGTGGACAGAGTAATGCATCTGCACTGTAGAGCCATTCTCACTTCGAGCATCTTTAACAGCATCAAGAACATTGCAAATCTCATGAATGCCAAGAAGTCACTCCTGTGTTTGTCCAGATACATAGTTTTCTGATGTGTCAGCCTTTGGTTCAAGATAGAATTAAGGCCATGGGACACCTGATCCAGCTCACGAATGCCATTCCACTTGCAGGGTGAAATACTCCACTTCATGTAGCAGAATATATCTGCCTCCTTCTCCATACCAGACTATATCTCTGGGGCTCACAAACCTGTTTCATGCAGTTTGAGCATACTTGATGCAATTACATTCTCTGCTTATGAGTGAGAGTTTCTTTTCTATTTCTTTCAGACAAGTGGATAATTCTGGCCAGTGTCTTTGAGAAAATATCCTTTTAAGTTAATCTGTGTATGAATATTGATGGGGACCACCATGTCTCTGTCAGGTTGGGGACTTGCATAGGCAATCTGGTAGCTCAGGATCTCTAGAGATGCATAAATTTGTGGAGGGTGTTCTGGAGCTCAGAGCTGTGTGAAACTCACAAGAGTATTTTAAAATTTGTCTTGGTGGTCATCACATTCAAACAGTGATATCTACCACCAGCAGGCTTTATATGAATAAGCCAGGTGCTATGATTGCTTTACCCTGCAGAAATGCAGAATACTGTTGAAGTGGCTTCAAATTAATCTGGCAGGCAAGCAAAATATCTTGCAGGTGGTAGCTTGAATTATTTCCCCGCATGTGTAAACTCCATTTCAGTCTTTGGGTAACTAGAGTTGGAAGTGGGGTTGCCTCAAGATGGGCCTATTTACATCAGACAGCATCAAGAAATGGCAGATTTTTTAATTCTGTTGCCAGTCAGTGTCTTGCATGAGTCTTGACTGTAGAGAAGAGACCTTCTTTCTATTTGGTAAATAGGGATCATGGTCAGGCAAGGTAATACTTCCCAGGCCTCAGTGATTCTGGTGTCAGGAAGTTATGTCAGCTGTCTCTCACTGAAGAGTTCAAGAAATACATTCCCCTCCTAGATATGTGACTGAGAATTCTGGAGCATTAGGGGGTTTTAGCATGCTTCTTTTCAGGCCCTAAAATACTGGACAGGAATGTCATTGCTCATTTCTGTGGGGCTGTACCTTGCCACTTTTTTAGGTTAGAAGATGTAGATAGGTAGCGAGACAAGAAGCTAGGCTTAAAATAAAACAAAAATATTTGTAAACAAAAAGGTATTTATAATATTTTTTAAAATTAAGGAAATTTGCTTTTGTTTGAAAGCAATCCTTATGCCCAAACTACATGTAATGAGGTTCTCTCTCTTGAAAAGTCAACCCTGTGATATCCACTGCAGGTGTTAGATCTGGAGTTAGAAATAAAACAGTCCTCCATTGGGTTATTCACTTTTACTGGTCTCTTAAGAACTTGTGTAAAGCAAATTCTGTTGTCATTAAAGGTGCAAGAATCGTATGGTTGATTAATTTTCTCAAACACAGAACAGCAAATACTAAGTCTGCCTACTTTACTAGTAATTGTTTTCAATGAAAGCCTTTTCGGATGCTTACAAATTAAATTACAAAAGCAGAATTCTGCATTTTTAATTTAATGAAATTAAACATACAGCACATATGCCCTGAACTGGAAATGCATTCTGTAATGGATGGTTTTTATTTGAACATCTGTTCAGTGTAGCAGTCGTTAAAACTTTTCTTTCAGTCTCCTTTCTGCCATATAAGCAATGCTGATTTGCACTGGAACACACTTCAAATGGAAAAATATGAGAGGAAAAATCAACATTCTTTTTTTATAAAGCTGGAAAAGTAATTTTTTGAGCTGTGTTGGAATATAAGAACACTTCTCAACAGGGTATCTAACATATAAAGATTATTTCATGTAAGTATTATTTCAGACTAAAAGTTAGCTTTTCAAGACACATGATGCTTTTATAAAACAAAACACAGCATTTTTTCAATCTCAGAAAATTCAGATAATGAAAGCACACAGGTTTCTTGAATTCAGTTCTTTGTTGTCAAGTTGATTGTACTTTAAGTCATCTGTTAGTGATTTCACTTTAATACAAACAGCAAACAGGCAGGTAAATTACATTATTTTTTCTTGTATTATTTCATTAGCATTCAGAACTTGCTTTAGTTAATTTTGTGTTTGTACAAAATAGAAAGGAAAAAAAGAAACCCTGGAAGATTACTTACAGACAAGACCAGATATTAAGCCATTATTAGTATTTTAATTTGTCATGATTGCAATAAGAATTTCCATCATACTGGTCATTGCACAGATGTTAGACCTTTTTGAACTACCATATGAACTTTCAGCTTTAAATTGAAACCTATTTCAATCTTGAGCAAAATCATACTAATACATGTTTTCTTTTTCCTCCTCGTTGTTTACTAGGATGGTACAAAACAAAAGCGAGAACGAAAAAAGACTGTGTCGTTTAGCAGTATGCCAACTGAGAAAAAGATCAGCAGTGCAAGTGACTGTATAAATGCGATGGTTGAAGGCTCTGAGCTCAAAAAGATTCGATCGAACTCCAGGGTGTATCATCGATACTTTCTTTTAGATGCAGATATGCAGTCTCTACGCTGGGAACCTTCAAAAAAGGATTCTGAAAAAGCAAAGATTGATATTAAATCAATCAAAGAAGTAAGAACAGGAAAAAATACAGATATTTTTCGCAGCAATGGAATATATGACCAGATATCAGAAGACTGTGCGTTTTCAATTATATACGGAGAAAACTATGAGTCACTAGATCTTGTTGCTAACTCAGCAGACATTGCAAATATTTGGGTTACTGGCTTAAGATACCTGATTTCTTATGGAAAACATACTCTAGATATGATAGAAAGTACTCAAGATAATATGCGGACTTCATGGCTTTCACAAATGTTCAGTGAATCAGACGTAGATAATTTGGGACATATACCCTTGTGTAATGCTGTACAGTTTATAAAAGACTTAAATCCTGGTCTAAAAACTAATAAAATAGAACTAAAATTCAAGGAGTTACATAGATCCAAGGAAAAAACTGGTACGGAAGTAACAAAAGAAGAGTTTATTGAAGTTTTTCATGAGCTTTGTACCAGACCTGAAATCTATTTCCTGTTGGTTCAGTTTTCAAGCAATAAAGAATTCCTAGATACCAAGGACCTCATGATGTTTTTAGAAGCAGAACAGGGTATGGCACATGTCACAGAACAAATAAGCCTTGAAATTATTCAGAAATACGAGCCAGCCAAAGAGGGCCAGGATAAGGGTTGTCTTTCTATAGATGGGTTTACGAATTACCTTACTTCACCAGACTGCCACATATTTGATCCAGAACATAAAAAAGTTTGTCAAGATATGAAACAACCTTTGTCTCATTATTTTATAAATTCATCTCATAATACATACTTGATAGAGGATCAGTTTCGAGGCCCTTCTGACATCACAGGTTACATTCGTGCTCTTAAAATGGGTTGTCGAAGTGTTGAACTGGATGTATGGGATGGTCCAGATAATGAGCCTGTGATTTATACAGGGCATACAATGACATCACAGATTGTCTTCCGTAGTGTGATTGACATTATTAACAAGTATGCATTTTTTGCTTCAGAATACCCTCTTATTTTGTGTTTAGAAAATCATTGTTCTATTAAGCAGCAGAAAGTGATGGTACAACACATGAAGAAAATTTTGGGGGACAAACTACATACGCAGTCTCCAAACATTGAAGAGTCTTATCTTCCATCACCGGAATCGCTTAAAGGGAAAATACTAATTAAAGCAAAGAAGCTTTCCTCTAATTGTTCTGGACTAGAGGGGGATGTTACAGATGAAGATGAAGGAGCAGAAATGTCACAGAGAGTGGGGAAAGAAGGGATAGAACAGCAGAACTCAATGATGGGGAAACGATTTCAGCTCTGCAAAGAACTCTCTGAGTTGGTAAGCATATGTAAATCAGTTCAGTTCAAAGAGTTTCAAGTTTCATTTCAGCTCCAGAAGTACTGGGAAGTGTGCTCGTTTAATGAAGTGCTTGCTAGCAAATACGCCAATGAAAACCCAGGAGACTTTGTAAATTATAACAAACGTTTTCTTGCGAGAGTTTTCCCTAGTCCTATGAGGATTGACTCTAGTAATATGAATCCCCAGGACTTTTGGAAATGTGGCTGTCAGATAGTAGCAATGAACTTTCAAACACCTGGCTTAATGATGGATCTTAACATTGGTTGGTTTCGACAAAATGGAAACTGTGGCTATGTCCTTCGTCCTGCTATCATGAGAGAAGAAGTATCCTTCTTTAGCGCAAATACGAAAGACACTGTGCCTGGAGTTTCACCTCAGCTGCTTCATATTAAAATCATTAGTGGGCAAAACTTTCCTAAACCCAAAGGATCAGGTGCCAAAGGTGATGTTGTGGATCCTTATGTCTATGTTGAAATACATGGAATCCCTGCTGACTGTGCAGAGCAAAGGACGAAAACTATGCATCAGAATGGGGATAATCCAATTTTTGATGAAAGCTTTGAATTTCAAATAAATTTACCAGAACTAGCTATGGTGCGTTTTGTAGTACTGGATGATGATTACATTGGGGATGAGTTTATCGGGCAATACACTATTCCCTTTGAGTGTCTACAGACTGGTTATCGGCACGTTCCTCTGCAGTCTTTAACTGGTGAAATTTTAGCACATGCTTCCTTGTTTGTGCATGTGGCCATTACTAATCGAAGGGGTGGTGGGAAACCTCATAAGCGGGGCCTCTCTGTGAGGAAGGGCAAGAAATCAAGGGAATATGCTTCTATGAGAACATTATGGATTAAAACAGTAGATGAAGTGTTCAAGAATGCTCTCCAACCCATTCGGGATGCCACGGATTTGAGAGAAAATATGCAGGTACAGTTTATACAAAGAATTTATCAGATATTATGTGTATTTTTGTATTATGATGTATATGGAATATATTTTTAAGAGTCTTGCTGCATTTTGTAAGTTACATGATTTGAGTCCATTGCTGAACAGCTTTAAAAATTAATTGTGTCAGAGCAGTCTTTGAGGTGATTTTGTCTACTGAGGTAACCTTGGATGCATATGCATATTTTGTTGAATGTGAACTGTAAATATGATGCCAGTGTTAGAACTTAAGCCTGTTGACTCATCCTGCATCTTTGACGGAATGTTAGATATATGCTAGAGGAAAGTATGGCAATATTTTAGTTTCAGAAAATTAAGGTAAATAGAAACACAGGAGGAAGATAGAACTGATTGGAAAAGGAGAATTTACTGCTTATTAGAAAACTCGTGTACATGAAAGTATGTTTAGCATAGTTTCACCGAGGTTTTATTTTTTCCTCATTCCCAGATAGAAGGCAGTACTTTCAGAAAGACCATTTGCTTTTCATGATTCTTCCTAGCAACAATTTGTTAGAAATACATGGAAGGTATACATCTAAGCGCTAAGGTATTAGAAGGCATCCTTTAGAAGAAATTACCTTACTTTAAAGGTCGTATGTGGTAAACACATTGAATTTCAGGAGAAAGTACAGGCCGAGATGCTTGTTTTTGTGGAAGCCAAGAGATCCCACTTCAAAAATGTATTGTTTGGAGATTCCAATAAAGATTCCAGGTAAATAAACGCTTACAGACATAGATTAAAGTGAGTTGTAAAGTCATGTTTTATTTAATAAAGCTTTTAACTATCTATAAACTTGTAATGGAATACTAGCAGTGATCAGTAAAGTTAAACATAGTAATTTCAAATTGTGACCTATTAAATCCTCTTATGTAATGTTGAGGGGAAACTGATTAAAGGAAATGTCTGAGACTAGATTCTGGATTTTAAAGGCACATCAGTATAGTTAAATTTTCTTCGTGAATAATCTTATCTTGAAGAGATTTTAATAGTAATACAGTTTTAAAAGATTTTTTTTTTTAAGATGAAAGAAGAAATGAGTACAGCATTATGAAGCTCTCCCATTGCACTTTGTATACAAAATTGCTATACCAAAAGACTATAAAAAAATATGGGGAAGTTATTTTGACTTGTGTTTCACATTATGGGCTACATATAAAGTGAACTTTACCTGTATTTAAACCTGAGGGTTAGAATTCTATCATATAAAGGATTTTGTATTTTAAGATATCTTTCAATGAAGAGCTGAACCTAAAATTTGAGGAAACAGTGAAAACATACAGATTTTTGTAGCTACTTTAAACTCTTTACTGTGCGTGCTGCAGTATTTTCCAGAAATGATATAATTGAAAACAGGCTCTACAGTATGGTTTCTTTGAACATGAGATATTTAAGAGGTATTTTATATATTCTTTCAGTTTCAAAGTTGTCTTATCAACTAAATTCATCATTATCATCTCTCAAAGTGCTATCAAGAAGATATTTTAGGTACATGAGGGAATATTAGTTTTGCGTAGCTTTACTGACAGATTATGTAATGTGCACAATTTAAACTCTGCGTAACTAAGGTTTTACAGCTAATAAGAGCAAACAAAGCACTCAAATATCAATTTGTGTCCGGGATTGGGAGTTTTGTTTAATTTCTATATTACTTAAATTTTGTGTTATAAAGCATTACCATTTTTATGATACAGAAATAATGTCCACACAGGCCAGATTATAAAGAGCAAAGTTTTATTTTTTTAAAATGTAAGATAGAAGAATAGAAAAAAAGAAAGTGTGCAGCAGTGAGTTTAATGGTTTCTGTAAATCTGAATACAAATAACTAGCCTTTTTTCTTCCTTGTTAGGTACTTCATTACTGTGACAAAAGTTGATGTCATAAATTTTTACATATTAATCATTGATAAAAGTATAACTTGAGTGATTAAACTGGATGTGATATTGCATGTTTAAACTGCTTGACAGTATGAGGGATGGTGTCTGGATATAGTGTTGGAAGTCCAAAGGCAAGAGTTATAGCCATAGTTCTGTCTTCCTTGCCATTAGTTAATATATATATGTTCCCTGGGTCCCCATTAACGTCTCTGTAGCATTGTTGTTCATAATGGCTTCCCATGATGTTTATCTCAAACAAAATCTCTGTGAATGGTCTTCCCAGGGTCTGTCTTTTCAGCTATGTAATTATTGTGTCACTAAGGTGTAGTACAGTTAACAAAAGTAGTTTGTTTCCTGGACATTACTAGATGCTACTAAATATTTGCTTAAAGTACACTGTAAGTGACTGTAGTAGATGTAATTTAGTATTCACATATTTTGGTGTGAATATGCTATATATACATATTTTGAAGTCTACTTTGGGTATTTTGTCCCATAAAGGGACAGCAAATATTTCATGTTTGATTCTTGTTTGCATTAAGGTTGGCATTATGTCTCTCTAAGAAGTTTGTCCACAAATGAGTCTTACTGTGCCCACAAGATGGAAGGTGGTTTTGGTTAAAATGAAAATCTGTGTCAGATACCCTGATTGGATAAGACATGAGAGAAAGGAGTACTGAGCACATTTGTAACTTAAATATACCATGTTTTTTTTGTTTTTGTTTCCTACAGGAACACAAACTCCAGACCTGCCATAGATCACCAGCTCCCACTTGGTACAAAAATCCTAAATTCATTACAGTGCTGAGAATATGGAATTTCAGTGGCTACTTGGAGTCACACTGTATTTCTATTACTTCAAGTTTAAATGTATGGTTTTATATTCTACCATTTTGGATATAAAATACAACTATAATAAATTTTAGGGAAAGGTACAAAATTGGTATTTATCTTAAGTACCTTAAAAATTCAATTAAGTGTGATTCTGTGATAGGAATGACATCGATAGTGGAGTGCTGGATTTGTGAATCACACCAAATGGGAGCCAGCAGATCCACAGCACGTCTGGACTGTAGTTCAGGTATGTTTAAAGTTACAAATGGGCTGAATACCTCCTTCAGCTTTACTTTGCTTATTTGGGACATTCAGCACCTAATATTTTGTTTCTCTTGGTGGCATTTTTAAAATTACTTTGAAATGTCTTGTAGATTTTTTCAAAATATATAACCAATATGCTTTAGAATTCATTTATTTTATGGTTAATTTTGGTAGTGATGAGAAACCAGATATACTTGTCCTAGATAGATTTTTTTTTTCCCTGTGGCAAGTATTGAATTCTGTTTTAATTTTTAATATTTTTGGTAAAATATATGTGTAATACTGGTTGATTCGGTAAACTGCTAGTTTTTCAGGGAAAATCTGTGGTAATTCCACATTGTAGCTCATCTATAACAGTGAAGTATTTTATCCTGAAAGAATGAGACATTAAAATTCATATTTAACTGTAAAGGAAACTCTTTTTTTCCTTTTTGCAGAATGCAGTAGTTTCATTCAAAGAATTATGTGGCCTCTCTCCTGTAGCAAATCTTATGCAGTGCATTTTGGCAGTGTCTATGCGCTTGGTTGGGCCTGATAATACACCCTTGGTAGTAGTGAATCTCAATGATCAGTATCCGACTATGGAGCTCCAAGGGATTGTTCCAGAGGTCTTGAAAAAGATTGTAACAGCATATGACATGGTGAGTAGTCCTTTGTGGTTATTTTATATGCTATTTGAAAGACTTTCTTTTTATAATGTACAGTACCATGCCTGTTTTGAAAGGTCATTTTAACCTGTGACTTCCTATTTCATGCTTCATTACATGTACTTGAAACTTATTCCCATGAATGTACAGCAACTGATAGTGTTTTCATACTGAGTAAAACATAGATTAATGTACTGCATGCAAATACGTAAGTGTTTGTACACTTGAGAAGGCAAAGTGATTATAATCAAGAGGATTTAGCCTGAAGAGGATGTATTAATTTATCTGTTTTGCAGTAACTTGAAACTTTTTGCATATCTATAAACCTCTTACTTTAATTTGCTACTTTACATTTTCCAGTTTGTGGAACTTTCGGCTTTGACTCAACACAGAATAGAAAATGTCAAGAACTGCTTTTAGGAATTGTAGTTTTATAAGCACCTTGAAGTGGCAAATTCTATACATGCTTTTCCTCTTGTTTTGCTGTGTCTTTCTTATAGATCTCATTTGATTAGGCAATTTTACATCTATAAGCAGCTATAATGTTAACTTCAGCCCTTATACTTCAGTAAGTATGTAAATTGTGTCTTTAGAGACTGGAAATTAAACATTTTGCAAGAAGGAAGGAAGAACTAATATACTGAGAAATACTGATTTACATCTGCCTTTGAGATGTCCTCCTTACTTTCACTGAAGTAATCTGGCACACAGTAATTGAGCTTTTATTTATTAATGATTTTTTAAATTTGATATATCATCTGACAGTAAGTAAACTTACTAAGATAATTTTACATTAATTTTGTGCACTAATGAGAAATCTTACCTGGCAGGATCAAGTCACTGCTTTAGAAACAGTTCTTACTATTTAAAGAAAGAAAATGGAGGAAAAGAAACCAGTAGCCCAGTTTCATATATATCTTTTAAACTGCTTTCTAAGGAAAAAATAGCTTTAGAATAATTCTCTACCAAAGTCCAAAAATCTCTCATTGACAATTAACAATTTAGGTAGATTTTATGTAGTTCAGTGATGATGTAAACGCAACAGAATTTGATTGGAATGGTAGCACAGTTAGAAGGAGATGGTGGTATGTCCTCTTAGTGGCAGCTTATCGGATATCACTGTAATTAGGATGCTAACAAGCTTGATTGTTGGGATTACACCTGTAACACTTACGTAATGGAGTTCTGTCTTGTTGATGGAGATGTCTTTACCTGCAGTTTGTTCTGATATGGTGATGCTGCTTGTTAGTTATTAAGCTATTCCAGATACTTAATCTTTTTGTAAGTCTGGACTAAAATTTTTGTTTGAACATCACTTAGAGGTGACTCATGACTCCAGAAATCTTTACAATCCAAGTTTGTTTTTCTCTTTGTCTCACACATACATGTTTTCCCCCGCATCTTGTAGTCTACACATGATTTGAATATTTGTGTACTTTAAAAATCTATACTTTATTTGCATATGGAAGAATAATAGCATATTTATTAAGTGGCATGTTCAAAGCATTTTTATATCTCCTCTTCCTTAAAGGATAAAGACTGAATTTCAAGCAAAGACGGAGTATGGTAGTGCTTCTAGCTCTAAATGATATTGAAGATAAGTAAAAATCAAGATGATTTTCATCGAGTAAAACTTACAAATTAAAATAATGAGATGTGTTTCAATTTGTGAAACTTTGGTCTTGCCAGTACACCATCCAGTTTGACAACAGGTTTTAAGCAATTAAAATCTCTAGGGTATGCTACAAAATGAAATCAGCCATGGGAGCCATACTGACAGCTCTTGTTTCTGAAATCACACTGTGAAACAGTGGGAGATGTCCATACCATCCTTTCCTCGAGGAGAGGAGAAGAGATGTGAAGCTATTTAGCTCACATATTGATATTTGCTATAGTGGCAGATGTTTAGAATCTGATACTGTCATTGATAGTGTTCTTTTTGTGTGTCTTTGGTGTAAATTAATACAGTGACCCCTCAAAATGACACATTTTATCTCAGTGGTTGGTTTTGACTTGGGGATTTTTTTGACATGATTGATTAACAGGTGGGTGTAAAATTCAGCTTAATAATGAGAAGCCTTATCCAGAATTAAGAAAGGGTACATGTACTGTCAGATGATTATTTCTCTTCATTTTCTGCTGGCTTAGGCCTCAGTATAGTTCAAAAATATATAACTATGTTCTTCCAGTGTGTCAAGTACTGTAAGTATGAAATCATGTTGATAACAGAGTTAGATGTTTATTAAATAATCCTTCGTTAGTACCATAAATGCATAGGCTGTCATTCCCCTGTGTGCATTCTTAATGTAGCACGCATAATGATATCTCAAAGTACTGCTGTTTCAGGAACACAATGTTTTTGGCTAATGAAGGGATTCTTACTTGTCAGAAATACTTTCCTTTTTATAAAATGATAATAAGCATACATAGCAATATTTAGCCAAAATTTTTAATTATTCAGAATTTGTTTACATTGGGAGCGCTTTGAAGGACTCATCATTGCTCTGTAAAGTGAGAAAGGATGTAAGATCTTTACAGTGGGACAATTCAGTCTGCATTGAAATAATTAGAAAAGAGTGCAGTGCTGCAGGGGCACATTGAAAGGTGAGAATATCTTCAGCGTAGCACAGGTACATATATTTTTTAAAGAAACAGTGAGGCAAATGATAAATTAATTAGCATATCACTAGATACTTGGGTTTTTTTACATGTAAACAAAATAACACATAATGCTTGCTTAAACTGTTACCATTCACTGCTACATTAATGGAGGAGGTATAACTGATAAAGGCTAGTACTATTCATGGGTTAAAATATTGTGGGTTTGAATTTAATGAGTAATTTGTTACCAGCATTATTGGAACCAGAAGTTTACCCAGGAAATAAAAGGATCTTTTGCTTTTATCCATGTTATAGGAGCTGGGTGTCTTTTCAGAATAGTAAAAACCAAATAGAACTAGGAATTTTTGAGAAAGACAGAATTTTAAGCTGTGTATTTTTCTATTTTTCTTCATGCTCCTGAGTATTTTTCACCCTAACACCTTTTCACTGTTTAACAATGTTTTATTTTTCCTTCTCATTCATGAACTTCAGCTTCCTTTATGTGATACTTCAGCATGCACTCTGTTGGTGTCATCACACCCATCACTGATCAGTGCTGCAGACTGAAGCTTGGAGTTAAGGCAAGTGCCTCTTCCACACCATTGCATGTTTATTTTTAAATGTCTTATAACATTTAAGATAAAGAGTAAGTAAACCTTAAAAAGTTATTCTATGGCAAGAGAAAAAAAATAATCTCATCCTAAGTCTGCAGCATTATTCAGTGATGAGTATAATACACTGCAAAGGTATGCTAGAGGACCATACAAATGAAGCCAGATATTGTTGAGAACTTGACTGTCTCTGTCTGCCCTTAGTGGAGGATCAAAGTGTCCCATCTGATGAAGACAGAGGTGAAAGCAGGCATTTGCTTCTAAGAAGAAAGCTAACACAGAAAAGGCAGAGAACTATACCTGTGTGCAAGAAGATAAAGTAATGTTGCTACAATAATTAGGATTAAATGTTATTAAATCCTAATTAGATAATGCTGCTGGATCCATTTTTTCACAGTTTCTGGTGGTGTGTTTGTTTTTTTAATTCAACATGTCTTCAGACTACAGTATAGGAGGTCTGTATTTGATTCAAATGAAATCAAATAAGATTAATTGATTTTGTATATACACTCTAGTGATAGGCTTAAGAATAGGGCTGTGTTTATTGATGGGGGGGGTTGTGAGATGATAAAAATGAGAGGTATTAAAATACAGCAAAGCTAGTTAACTGTAAGACACCATATGATTGGTGATAAGTAGCTCTATAGTAAGCTTAAATCTGTTTATCTTATTGTTGGATCATTTCAACTACTGACTCTAGAGCAGATTTCATATGCAATCACGTGGAAATTAACTTCATGTTATTAGCAGATCTGTTTTGAGTTATGCTTAGCTCATAAAATCTGTATTAGTTACCTTGTTGTTGATGTAGGTCCTTGGTTATGGTTACTTTGCAAATACGGTAAGAGGGTTTTCCGTCATTCTGTGGTGGTTATAGAATTGTAACTTGAGAGAACAAGTAGCTGAAGACTTTTCTACTTCATCTCAGCTTACTAATGTGTCAGAGTTACTTGATTGAGAAACCTTTGTTCCACAAATCACCCTTCAAGGTTGCAAACTTTTGGGGTAATCAAAAAATACTAGATCCAGTGCTGGTAATTACCAGTTTATCTCCTAAAACGTTACTTTAACTCTTTCATAACTTTCTTTTGATCTAAATACTCAAGTTTCTGATTGTGGCAGAGAAGGCTGAGTTCAAGATGGTCAGCAGTCTCCTGTAATCAAACTCAATCTTTGGATCTCTGGTGTTTTTAAATCATGTGATAACATCTGACCGCTGTCTGCTTTGTGTACTTGAAGTAAATCTGGATTTTTCCATCTGGTACCTTTTCTGAGAAATACATGACTGTCATAGACTGTGTTAGCTGTGTTCTGTTTCCTGAGTGGTTCAGAATTTTGTTCTTGAGCCCATGGGTCTTCTGGAGTCCACCTCCAGGGTGTCCCATGTTACAATTTAACTCTTGTTATCATCTGGCTTATAAAACAAAAAATTTAGGCCTTGCACAGAAGATTGAAAAGCTATTATTCCTTGCTTTTTTACCTGAGCATAGTTACATAAAAATAAGGAGCCTTGTTAAAACAAGAAGTTAAGTGAAGTATTCAAAAGGACAGACATCATAGACACTCTAAAGATACGACACACAGGACTTGAAGTAAATATGTACCACTTATCAAAAAACACTTGAGAAGGACAAAAAGGAGGAAGTACTGTTCAAAAGAAGATGACATCTTCCAAAAACCTGAAGTCACCTGCAAATGAGGAAGATAGGATAGGTATTTAACCCTGCTATGGTTAGATAAAAAATACAAGAAAGCCGACATTGAAGAATTGCAGGAACAACCTGCACAGACTTAAAAATAATAGTAACTTATTTTCTGAAAACACCAGAAACAGGAAGCCTGTCAAAAAGTGTGTATGACTACTAGTTGATCCAAGTATAAAGGAAAGCCCCAGGAAAAGAAAGAAAACCACAACACTAAATCAGTTTTTGCATCTGTTTACTTGTGGAGATTAAGGATTCACATGAAACACTTATCTGTGAAGGACTTACTGCAGAATCCATCCCTAACTGAAATGCCAATAGAAGATACTACCCAGGAAAGGCAAAATGACTGAGAAAAATTACCAGCAAGAGGTGATATTCATTCAAGGGTTCTGAAAAATCTCAAGAGTTGATATATCCAAACTGCTAATTGTTGTGTGTATCCTCTCACTTAAAACTGACTATCAAAGTTGTTACTGTGGTGCCAGTGTTTTAAGAGGTTTCCAGGGAAGATCATGAAATTACAGATCAGACAGGCTGACAGCTGTACTGTGAAAATGGGTAGAAACTGTTTTGAAGAAGAGAATTAGAGGAAACATGGGGAAACATGTCGTGTTAGGGAAGAGTCAATACAGCTTTTATAAAGTGAAGGGCTCATTAATCTCTTGGAGTTCTTTGAAGTCAAGAAGCATGTAGACACGGAAGATTAGTCTGGTTGGATTTTCCAAAAGCATTTGACAAAGTCCCTTTTCAAATGCTCATTCTGAAATGAAGTTACTAATAAATTTTTAGCTTTTAAAAATCTTAGCTTTTCTCTAATAGCTGGAGTAAATGTTGAACTTAACCTGGTGTTCCAACAGGAAAAGAGATGTTAAAGACAGTTACTTGTGTTGATTTTTGCATTAGGGTATGTTCTTCCAGTAAGTGGATTAGATATAATAGGTATAGCTCCAAAAACTTTGATCTAGCTAAAATAGCTAAGTAGTCTGGAAGATTTATGACATAATGATGCACCAAGATTTGCAAAGATCATCAAGGTGTGAGGTATATGGGTGCTTAGAGTTTAAACTCAGTCTCAGTGGTGGACTGTTACAGTGTGTGTTAAAACAATATGTTTCAGAGTTGGCAATATAAATACAATATTTGAATCCTGGTAACACACACTGTCTCATTATTTCCGTTACTGTCTCTGGCTTTTTACAGTGTGTTTACTTTCATTATCAAGTCTCTGCAGAGTTAGAAGTGTCTTTATTTAGGTAATAAATGTATACAGTTCAGTGATGAAGAGATCTAAGGGAAAACACATAATTCAGTGCAGTTTAGTATTGCAAATAGGCCAGGTAATGTTTTTTGCAATGTTTAGTAAATTATAATAATTGTAGATCCTGGTTTCTGATATGAATTTAAATAGTTACTCATTGTTAGTCTGTCACAGAAAGTGATAGAAAACAAAGTATTGATGGAAATATAGTGAGTAGCTTGAGCAGTTTCTTCAAAAAGGGTTATGTTGCTTATTATCAGCTTTTATTTTCCTGTTTTGTAACAGGACAGTAATTCTAAACTGAAGGCTGCAATTATGATTCCAAAAACAGAGCTGCAGATGATAACCTCAGTTTATGTTGGGTTTTCAGTCCACAAGGGCAGAAACAAACATCTAATTTTGGGTATTTAAGATTCCAGTGCCAATTGTTGTAAAGTATGAGCTGGTTTACATTGGTTGAAGAGCTCTGATAATGACAACTTGATGCTTCTGGGATGTTAAAATTTCTTAATTTTTTTGTTAAGAGCATGAACGGTGAAGCTTTTTGTATCCTCTCACTAATCCCATTATGGCTAATGACTGACTCACAGTATTCATGAGCATAAAATGGTATGACTATTTAGGAAGAGGAGTTAATCTATCTTACTGTCCTGTTTCTAATGTAGTCCAATGGAATGTTTATGGAAGAGCATAAGAATATGTCAGGTGCATAGCTGCTTCTCTTAAATGTACTCCATATTTCCAGTAGTAGTTATCTTTTCCTTTCTCAATAATTTCTTAATCTTCTGTTTGTCTTTTTGCTCCTATGTGAAAAAAATGTGGTTATTGGAACTGTTACTGACAGTTTTAGTTTTAAAAATAACACTGCCTATTAATTTTTTCACAAGGTTGATAAATTTCTCCTTCTCTTTACAGATATAGGATATTTTCCTTTCACATATATGTGCTTCCTTATTGTCCACTTTTTATGTAGTGTTTTCATTCTATCAGCTTTAGTTTAGAAATGATGAAATATCATTTTGCTGTAACAGTCTGAGTGTCAGGAAAGGAGAAATGACTTGGATTTAAAAGGATTTAATGTCATTGTGGCCATAGTTTAGAAGAGAGCTACTGATTATTTTATTTACTCTTTCTTCAACTTAGTCTTTCTCAAATACTTTACTCAAGAAAGAATATAAGACCTTTTAATGGAGAATTTGTGGACTGTTTGTTCCTTTGGTAATGGTAAATTTTCTTGAACTGTGAGGAATCTAATTCATTTTGGATACTGCAGAATTAAGAACAGAGGATGTCCTATTTTCTCTTGGGCCTACAAAAAGTAGTTTTTATAAGAGGATTTCATCTCTTATGCTCCTGCACTGCATCATAGCATGATCTTAGCTTGCTTCTTTCTGAAGACAAAAGAAACCTGTTCCATGTATGTGTTTCCTAGAATATAAGACATCTCAAAAAGAGGTGAGAGAGAAAAGGAAAGCTGAAAAAGTGAAACTATGAGGCTGTTCCTCTGTTTCTCCCACTTATGGAGATAAACTGCCACTGTCAATTAGTTACAGCGTTATGATTATATCATAATATGCCAGTGAGTTCAGGAAGCATAATGGAAATTTCCTCTGCATTTGTTTCAGAAGAGGACAGTGTTCTAAAGTCTAAAGGGAAACATAATACTTAATGATATCATAATATATGATATATGTTACGGTCGAGGGAAGTGATCTTTCCCCTCTGCTCAGCACTGGTGGGGCCACACCTAGAGTTCTGTTTCCAGTTCTGGGCTCCCCAGTACAAAAGAGACATGGATATACTGGAGAGAGTCCTACAAAGAGCCACTAAGTGATAAAGGGATTGAAGCATCTCTCCTCTGAGGAGAGGCTGAGAGAGCTGGGACTGTTCAGTCTGGAGAAGAGAAGGTCTGAGCGGGGAATCTCGTCAATGTATATAAGTGCCTGAAGGGAGGGTGCAAAGAGGACAGAGCCAGGCTCTTCTCAGTGGTGCCGAGGAACAGGAGAAGAGGCACAAAATGAAACAGGAGGCTCTGTCTCTGTTTCTCTGTCACTTTTTGACTGTGGGGGTGACTGAGTGTGGGGACAGGTTGCCCAGAGAGTTTGTGTGGTCTCCACTTTTGGAGGTACTCAGTAGCCACGTGGACATGGTCCTGGGCAACCTACTCTAGTTGGCCCTGCTTGAGCAGGGAGTATTGGGCCAAATGACCTTCTGAGGTCCCTTACAAACTCAGTGACTCTCTTTCTGTGCTAAATTTATTTCCTTGCAGAGTTGGAGAAACAATTTCAAGTTTGGACATCCTTGTTTACATAGAAGCATTGAGGTTGGAAAACACGTCTCAAAGCAGGATTAGATAGAGCAGGTTGCACAAGTCTGTGTCCAGTTGGGTATTGATATCCCCAAGGATGGAGACTCCACAACCTCTCTGGGCAAGCTCTTCTGGTGTTTGACCACCCAAGATCCCCGCTGAGCCTTCTCTGATCCAGGCTGAACAGTCCCAGCTCTCTCAGTCTCTCTTCATGTGAAAGATGCTCCAGTCCATTCATGATTCATCTCTGTGGCCCTTGCTGGACCCTCACCAATACGTCTGTGTGTCTCTCGTACTTGGGAGTCCAGACCTGTATGCAGCACTGCAGGTGTGACCTTGCCGCAACTTCTGGTCCACCAGGACACCCAGGTCCTTTTCTCTGAAGCTGCTTTCCAGCCACTCAGCCTCCAACCTGCACTGGGGCGTGCATGTGGTCATTCCTCTCCAGGTACGGGACTCGGCACTTCCCTTTGCTGAACCCTTTTCATGGGGTTCCCGTCAGCCTGCTTACCCAGTTGGTCAAAATCCGTCTGAGTAGCAGCACAACTGCCTGCTGTTTCCAACCTCCTCCAAGTTTTGTATCTTCTGTCAACTTGGTGAGGATGCACTTTGCCCCATCATCCAGGTGATAAACGAAAATGTTTAAACAGTAGTAGTGCCAGTATCAAGTTAGTTACTAGTTACTGTCCCCTAGGTGGACTCCATGCTGCTGATTGCAACGCTTTGAGCCTGGTTGGTCAGCTAGTTTTCAGCCCACCTCACTGCCTGCTCACCTGGCCTCTATTTACTTCCTTAGTTTGTCTGTGAGGATGTTACAGTGTTGAAAGCCTCAGTAAAGTCAAAATAAAGAGCACCTGCTGCTTTCTCCTCCTCTGTCAAGACGGTCACCTCACTGTAGAAGGCTGTCAGGCTGGTTAAGCCTCATTTCCCCTTTGTAAATCCACGTTCACTTTCTCCAGTCACCTTCTTGTCCTTCGTGTCTTTGGAAATGGTTTCCAAGAGGATTTACTCCACTGCCTTCCCAGGGATTGAAGTGAGCCTGACTGGCCTGTAGTTCCTTGGTCCTCCTTCTTACTCTTGTAGATAGGAGTGAAATTTGTTTTCTTCTGGTCCTCAGGAACATCCTCTGATTGCCATCACCTGTCAGAGATAACTGAGAATTGCCTTGCAGTGATATCAGTCTGCCCCCTTGGGATTCGTGGGTACATCTCACATAAATGTCTCAGTGTTAGGTGAAATTGTCATTAAGCAAGACTCAACATATCTGTTGCAAAATCAACAGCTTGTTTACGTAACATGAATTAATTGTTGAACTGTCTCTGGTCTTTTTGTGTTAATTTTGAATATTTCTCTGGCATTTGAAGAAAAACTTTAAAAGAAAAATAATAAACTTTTCTGCTGGGATCTTTGCAGGTTTTTTCTTGTCTTGTCAGTAGTAGTCAGCACATAGTTGTAATCTCTGAAAACTGTTCAGCTATCTTTTTTCAGTTATCTTTTCCACTCAACTTAGCGAGGTATTCTTCAGATATTTTAAAGCTCTGCTAAGAAGTCTTTTGGAAGAATGTAACTTGAACCTGGGACAGAGAAAAGTATATTGTCTCTTTTGTTAAAGATGCTTTTTTGCAATCACTTCAACATCTTTCTTTGCTGTATATCACCCCTATTTGGACTTGAGGACTTTTTACTCTTGAAGACCGAGTAACACTGATCTAGTAGTCCTAGCAGTCTCGAGGGTGGTAGGTGTATGGTTTTTATCGCTGCTTACTGACTTTTGAACTGAGCTTAGTAACATGAACATGAGTCACCTACTTTTTAGAAGTCCACTTCTGTTGTTAATGGTGGTGCTGGTTAAAAGTTGGACATTTCAGTATGCTTTCAGTGTGTTGTCCAAACTGTTAGAATAATTTGAGTTCTGAGGTTTAATACAAGTTTAGAATCTGATTTTCTAGTCATTTCCTTCCTTACTGCTTTAGCACCATTTTTCTCCAGCAGAAAATCAAAGTATATATGGTTCAAAACAATCTTTATGCAACTTCAAAGCAAGCTGACCATGGCAGTTGTCACTAACAGGACTATGAACAATTCTGTTGCTTGTTCCAGTGCCACAACAAAAATGCCTTCTGGTGCATTGACATGAAATACTGGACTTACTGGATACAGTTTATACATATATTTAATTAGAACTGACCATATTTTGTTTGAGTTCCCAGTACATATAATCGTTCTTAAGGAGTGTTTATGTGCTGTCCCTACCAGAGTTCCTTTCATTCCTGTTATTGCCTGGGGCAATGGTAGTAACTTCTGACCCTCTGCAGGTCACACACATCTTTTGAAATGGTGCAGATTCCATTAGCAGTTTATATATTGTAGTTTGGGATGCCCTGTGTTTGGTTTCCTTTTTTATGAAGTGCTATTTGCTGTTGGTGCTATTAGTACTATTCTGGATTTAATAAAATGTCTGGAAAATGCAAATTATATTTTTATTACTACTGTTAAGAGCAGTTTGTCCACTGAATACTAAACTGTTTTCAGAAATGGTGTAGTTTGTGGTTTCAGATGTATATCTAATATTCTGAGATTTGAGACGAGAGGAGAATGTGAGCAGCAATTTTGTGGAGTGAGCCATTTTAATAAAGATTTAGTTTATACCTACTGTAAGTATGGTTTCAATTTTACGGTTGGAATTTATGTCTAACGGTATTGGCAACACATATTCACAGATTTCAAAATGTAAGCGTGTAGTGTGCATTACTTGTTAAAAACAAAGTTCATCCTTGGTGCTGCAACTCTGTCAGTGAAGGTATTTTCTCTCTCTTGAGTTTCATCAGCCAGACACAGTTTATCATTGGCTGTTTTTTCCATTTTAAAATGCAGGTGATGTCTCTTGGTGTGCTACCAACCAGTTCCACATACAGGGGAATTAATAAATCCTGGGATTTTTTAAAGCTTTTTTCACAAGGTCTGTGTTCTTTATTAAATGTGATGTTAAAAACATTTAGGGTTGAGTTCAATTTACATCTGTTCCCTAAATTGTGGGCATAAACAGAGTGTTCTGTCTTCTACCAGAAGACCTGTTTTTGTGAGCCTAGAAATACATGCTAGTCTCAAATACAGGCATGTGAGCACTTATATACGTGCATAGACATACAAAGTGTTCATAGAACTTTTCTCTTTCATAAAAGAACAAGGAAAGACTTAACAGAGCTTTGCAATATAAAAAATAAGCCTAAAGGGTAGTCTAGGCATGTATATTATTTTAAAAATTTTCTGTAACTGTCTGTCTTAATGAGAGACTTCTGTTTTATTGAGAAAGAGGATAGATAAATTTTTTAAGTATATGACTTTTCCATTTGGTTTATGAAGACACAGTCACATAAGTAGTCAATGGTAGTGTTAGCAACACAGTTCCATCAGTTTGAAGCAAGAATTGTTTTGATTTCTAACCATTGTCATCATGCTTTTTAAGGCAGGGACAATATATAATAATACAGGTCTCTAATCCTCACTGAAAACTCTGTACCGATAATTTAATGTTTATTTCTAAAACTCCATAAGAATTATGTAAGTATTTTTTTACATCTTTCTTGACATTTGTCCTTTTATTAGAAATACTCACCGTTTTTCTGATAACTAGGTAAAATGGTTGCATGATCTAACAAATAGACAAATGATCTATTGACAAATAGATCATGCTGTCAGCCTGGCCTCTGCAAAAATGTGATGTCTTCAAGGCTCATAAAGCATACCATTCTGCATTTCCCATTTTCCATTGGAAAAAGAAAAAAAAAAAAGCAGGGGGAAGATACTCCAGTATGTAGCGAGATTGGGGTGGGTTGGGAAGGCAGGAATTTAAGGGAGAGTTGAAACAATTCCAGCATGTTACACATTCTGTATTTAAAATATATTTGTTGGCTATTTTGAATCTTCCAGAAAAAATCAACATAGGTTAGAGATGGGAATTATACCGTAAAAAATTTGCTAGAAAGTATAGCTATTAAGCTTTATATAGTATGATTTTTTCTTGAATAGCATGGGTAATTTGCAATACATTTTTAATGATCAGCTGGTAATTGGTTGTTCCCTATTAGAATTTGTTTGTATATCTCTTTCCAGTTTTGTCACTAATAATATTCTCAAAGTTGGCTGTGGTTGGCAAATACCTGCTTATTGATTGGCTTGTTCAGTATAGACTAGTCTAATATATACTTGACTCTACTTGTTCTTTCTGCTCAATTTCCACAGTTAATCTGCATTGAGAATTTCATTCTGCTGCAGTCACACTGGTTTTCACACTGAAACTCCTGCTGACTCATAATTTTCTACTTCGCTTTTATACCACACGCACGCATACATACAAGTATCATTTGGATCAGGCTAATTTTCTTTTTAGATACAACCATTTGTACTCAGTTATTCCATATGCTGTGTCTACCAGAAGTCTTTCAGTCTCTGTTAATATCTACATGAATGTTTTTGTGATGTTATAATTTTTTCTTGAACACCAGAAAGAATTTATATGTTCAAACACTACCTAAGAGTCATTTAACAAATAGCTGAATACATATTAAAAGGTGACTGCGTGGTGAAGAGCAATACAAGACTGAAATTATAATGAACTAATACTATTTATTAATCAAACACAACTAAAAGGTGAAAGCTGCTCATGCATGCAGTATAGTGCTCAATTATTTCCTTAGTGAAGGACATCAACAAAATTGGGGTGTAGCGTAATACTGATTGAATGGTAGTGGCAATCAACCACTGAATTATAGCTCAGACAATTTTACTTTGTGGTGCTGTTAATCTTAAATACAGCTTTGTATGTATTTTACAGTCCAAAGTTAAAGAAAGTAACTGTTACTGGCCCATGTAATAAAAAAATTGGTATTAGAATGATTTCTGTCACATGAAATGCATTGACATTTTTTTTCAAAAGTTGCAAAGGGAGTGTTGCTTTTGATCTGAGAGTATTTAGGCAAAGCAACTTTCCATACCAAACCTGAAATTTATTATAAATTATAAAATATATAATAATATAACATTATTATAAATTCTTCTTCAATGTTAGCCTTGTTGTGATGAAAGAGCCATAATACAGCCATTAGTTTAATTTATTTTCAGCTGCAGAACTAGTGCAACTTTCTTACTTTGTCAATACAGAAGGTAAACAAATAAGCAGTCATGTAAGCATTTTTTATTAATCTTTGAATTCTCATACCTGAAAATCAGTGCAGTGTCTCAGTAAGTTTTCTAATCTGTTAAAACTTGTTCTCTACTATTTCTGCATTATCAGATGTGCGTGTAGAATGTATTGTATGAAGGAAGCAGAGCAGACAGAGATGTTCTGTGTCTGAAAAGGACATAACTGTGATGACTTAGAAATTAGGTTATTATACAGATGGGGTCAGGAACACAGAATAGACTAACATAGAGCAGTTGCAGTATTTCATAAAGTTCCTCCAGAACAAACATCTTGAACAGGCAGCACAATTGGTTTCTCTCTTCTGTGAACTCCAGTCAAAAGGGTTCTTGGGTGAGAGGATTCTTATTAGCCTTTATTATTGTATATTAGCATCCCAACAAAGCAAGAGCCATACATGCTCAACATTTCATTTTTTGAGGTGATTTTCAATACCTCAGTGGAGGATGCTTTACAATATCCTTTCAGCTAGTTAGCAAGATAACATCAGTTATTGGAAGTATATTTGTAATTCAAGTCAATTGTGTTTTGACTTTCTTCACTTAAGTGTATTACAGAAGCAAATGTGTTACATGACACATATTGAAACAGGTAAAAACCTTGACTTTCAAGCAAAATTATAGTGGCTTTATTTCAATTTCTGAATACTGTTTTAAAGACCGAATAGTAATGAAACATAGTGAAATGCAGCTTTCTCCTTGACGCATCAGGAATAGTCAGTTTGCAATGCTCCCTATAGAAGCCTACCTGAATGAAATACAGTATTATCTTATTTAGCTATGCTTCTCTTCAGAATAGTTGTCGTCAATTTATTACATCTAATTATTAATTGACAATTCTATTTATAGGCATTTTTTGCTTGAATGGTGATACTTATATTCAAAGAACAATACGGTTAAAAATGGGTATTGCAGTTTAGCAACCTGATCAAGTTATTTTTTTTCTCATTTATTATAATTTGATTTTTTTTTTTAAACTAACAGTATAAATCAGGGTAAACAGATACTTTGAGATTATGTACAGGTTAATCAGGATGTGAAGATTAAATTAAATTATCCAGTACAATAACCTCCACATACTTTAAAGTTGCTTGTTCATAGATGGTTTATATGTAGCAAAAACATGGAATTGCAGGTTTTGCATAATTTTCTTTATAATTTTCAACTGTAGTTATAGAAGGAGAACTAGAATTATTTTTGAACTTTGTAATTTACATAAAGCAGATTTTTGTGTAGCTAGAAATAATAGAAGTCGGTAGAGCAGTTTACATCTGTGCATATGTTCTTCCTTGCTTGCACACTTGCCATCATCAAAAATCTGAGGCTTACTTGCCTGCTTCTCCAAATTGATTTATGCCTCAGAGCAATGTTCACAAAAACAGGCTCAATGTCACTTGTCTGGAGAAGGCCCCTTTTAATACATGTGAGGAAGGACTACTATAGTCATGCCTCTTAAAGTATTATTTCTCTGAGGAGAAGTCTTAGGACTGGTGAAAAGAGTTTTGGTTTGTTTTTTTTTCTGTAACATGGAACATTCCTGCTCATAACAGCAGTTTTGGTCTTCAGAGGAAAAGACATGAACACCCACATAAGTAACATGTCAGACTTCAGTCATTGTTTTAGTGACAAGAGATCTGTCTGCTTGAGTGGATACCAGAGATGTCAGTGGGTAAGGTGTGAAACAAAGTCATTACTTCGCAATACATACTCTAGCCTGAAAAATCTGCACAGTTACATCTTAATTAGTGTGCTTTCAGCTGGGCTTCCATGAAAGGCTTTTTGTTTAGAAAGATCAGGTAAAGGTATAATTTATTTTTCCTTATCCTCCAGTACCAGCCTCGAGTGATTTGTTTTCCTCCATAGAGTGTTGTTTCATACATACGTACAGGTCAAGCCACAGAAAGGGAAAATGTAGAGGAACAAATGTGGAAAAGCAATGGGATGATCCCTAGGAAAAATGAAGCACTGGGTGGTGAGTGATCATCATCCTGAATGTCGGAGTGAGTGAGGAAGAGGAAACCTGCATCCAGGTTATCTCATCCAAGCCACCAAAAGTAAATGACCTGGTAAATAGTTGTATAATTTCCACTTGCTTTGATAGGCAGTGAATTATGGAGTAGGCATTTTACTTCAGTGTTCACAGATCCCAGCCCAAAACCATCATATTTCTTTATGTCTTTACACCACCACATTTAGAGCACTTCTCTGCCTGGTCATGACCAGGAAAATGAATGTATTCATTATGTTAACCACAAATATTAGATTTTTGATTTGAGTTCAAATTTAAGCATATTTTACTGATCAAAAATTTTCAGTAAAAATTCAGTTTTACTGATATTTGTGTATATTTTAATTTATTTTCTCTACAGATGATTCAGACCATCAGGACTCTAGTTGAAAATACAGATAGCTTATATGAGAAGATAGTACAGTGTCAGAAAGCAGGTAAGTACAAGATGTTTTTTAAAAATGTTGTAAAAAATTTACCGCATTTTTCTCTATTTCCCAAACTTTTTGATTGAGTTTATTTATTCAACTGTAGCAAAAAACCCTACCCCAAAACAACAACAAACCACCAAACCAAACAAGATATTGTAATTTAGGCATGTACAATAACAGTGAAAAGGACATTTCAAATCATAGAAATAAAATATCCGTAGAATTACAGCTTGTCTTTGGAAATTATGAGCATTTTATGTATGGACAGTAGCTTGTCAATATAGTCATTTCCACAAATGCAAGCATAAGATTACAGGAAAGAAAGTGAATGATCTTCCTGCACAATGAAATCTTTTAACCATTTGCTCCTATCTCTTTTACTACATGAGAACTTTTCCTCTTTTGTCATGGTAGGCTTAATGTCTTCAAGAGCTTTGGTGAAGTACCTTGCCTTCTGATAATCATGTGACAGTAGTTCAGATACATAGTCCCTGCATTTCTCTAGGTCTATTGGGTGGATACTCTCTGGTTCTGCTGATATGTTACTGTTTCATCTATTCAGAATAAAACTGGTTTTGCAGACAGTTACATGTATCTTCTGTCGTAGGCTTTTCAAACCACATGGATGCAGAAAGTCTGTTTTTTAAAACTTTGTTATGGCCTATTGGTCTCACAGGATACTCTGGATTTTTTCCTCTTTCTGATACATATTTGAAACAGATTGTGTAGTTAGTTCTTAATCCCTTCACAAAGTGCCTCTTTTTCATCTGATACAGTGTGATGTTTTTTTCATTTAAACATGACTTTGAGTTTTGAAGGTTTCCGTCTTATTTTGAATAGCATCTCTGACCTTGCTATTTAATCACATTTGTTTTCTTTTGGTCTTTCTTAAGTATTTTTTAAACAACATTACAAATTTACTCAGAGTAGTGATGCATCACATTTTACACCAGAAACAGGGAAGTCTTCTGGAGAGTCAGTCAAAGTGTCTATGACCATGTCTTGCATGACTTAATCAGAACAAAAGCTTTTTATGTACAAATACATTTTATCTATCTGATATTCAGCATCCTGCTGCTCCCATCATCTTCCATGATTTTCTTCCATTCTTTGATCTGCTTCTGTGCTCTCATATAAATTTCATTCTCTTTTCTTCATTCTCTTTTTCTGAAAAGAAAAAAATAGTGCTCTTTCACCCTTACCCTTCCTTTACAAACTCTTTTTTTGTTAGCAGTGTCTTCCAACTCAGATCATCAGCAGGAAGACTTACCCACTCTGAATTTCTAGAGCTCCCCTTTAGTCACAGCATGTATTCCACAGGCTCTGTGAACTTTAGTCAAACGATAGAACTGTCAAAATACTTTAAAATTTTAATTTGTTCTATTTCATAAATAATCATAAATACCATGAGTGACAAAATACTATTTCACATATCTTGTTGGTAGATGCAGAGATTTAGCTACCAAACTCAAAAGATATGCTGCCATAAGGACATTGTCATGTAGACTTGTATGCTTACTTCTTGAATCATCTCCCATTTTTGTGGTGATAGTGTACTATATTTTTTTAGCTTTGTCAGTTTCTCAAGCAGTTTAGATCCTTGGTTAGAGGTAAGACAAAAGCTAATTGCCTGGTTTACCTCATATTTTAGAATTGTTGGCCCTCAGAAAAGATGGCTTTCTACTAGCTCATACAGATTCCAGTAAGCTTTTGTATGTCTGATTTTCTTAAGTCTTAAAACCTTATTTTATATGAACTGCAGCTCGGTCCAAGAATCCTTTGTTTAAGAATGCTAAAGACTTAAACCCCATGCTAAATAGCAGAGATTTTGATCTCATTTAAATGAGAAACCTCCAGCATGGTGACATAAGTCTAAGTATGGATTATGTAATAGATCCTGCTATTTAGGGCAGCTTTAGACCTGCAGGGTCAAGGTACTCTTTAAGATGAATGAGCTGAATTGAATTACCTTTTAATATCAATGGTTTTCAAAGATTTTCTTATGACTAATTGATCTCATGATCCCGGTAGATGCCACTCTATTTAATTCTGAATAAAAGATTATACGTTTTCCTACATAGTTTCTTGATAAAGAAAAAGCAAAATTATGCCTTTGGGCTTTTTTGTTATGTGGCTCAAAGAGTGAAAAAGCTACTAAAACAAGAAGAAATACTCAAGCTGCCAATGAGAAGTAAATTTTTGTTGCCATGAATGGGTTTCTAAGAGAATTCTGTTAAATAGACAAAGTGGAATCACTCTATTAAACCCTTTTCTAACAAGTTTAATAATAAGACTTCTGGCCTCCTTTAAAATGAAGAACTAATTTAAAAATAAATGCACCATTATTTTTTACTTAGGTTGATGGCCTATTGAATAAGCAAAGGTACAATTCTTGAGATGGTTTTTTATTATTTCAGGTTCTTTGCTATTAATATTCTCCAAGAGCATATAACTGTAAACTTCTCTACTCATTTTGGTTCTTTAAAATCAAACCATGTAAAAAAAACTTACCTGTTTTCTTCATATCAGCATATTAATTTCATTTCAACACATTCTGTTCTTAATTAAATAGTTACTGAAAGCATTTTAGATACATTAACTGATGAAAAGATAAGGGAACATAACAATGCTTTGGTTTCCACTGTATTTCTCATTCTTTAACAGAATTAAGAAAAAAAATCTGCATCCCTTCAGAAAGATCGCAGTGCCATTTATTTTGTTGCTATTAAGGCAGTTAAAGATCCTGCAAGAAAATAGAGTGTAGGTGCTAAAGGGAATTTAAAGATAATCTAGTCCATCCCCTTAATCTGTTAAAGACCTAAAATGCTCCTGTATCTACAGTAAAGAATTTGAATGTCCAGGTCACCTTATCCCATTCCTAGCCTCCTTTGACCCAACTCATATCGTTCTTGTACTTCTCTTTTGAATCTTCCACTGCATTCTTTTTCTTTATAGTTTAAATACCTCCTGAGCTCATCACTGGTTGAAAGAGAGAACCACAGTTTAGGAATTCGTTTTGGTGTTCAGCAGTGGGAGCTCAAAAGGACATGTGATATTCCAAGTATTCATTAAATGATCAGGGAGGCAAATGATGAGTGAACGCAGTTTGCTGGTGACAAAGAATCATTGAACATAATCAGATGTAAATATTACTGTGAAATCTGGTGATGCTGAGAATTATAAAATAATGTGTGAAATTTAAGATCAGTAAGGGTAAATTAATGTGTGTAGGGGAAAAAGTAGCCTCAAAAATACCTACAAGAAATGGTCTCTAAGGTTTCAGTTTTAATTCAGGAAATGAAGTTATTGTATGCAGTTTTAACAGTGTCAGTTTACTGCTAATGTCATGCAGAAGTATGCATTCCAGCACCATGTGCTGATAATTCAGATAGCTTTTTTCTGTGTGGTTTTAGAGGTATAACCTTCTGCAGTCATCTGTTTAGCTAGAACTCTTGTTCAGGTTCTTATCTTCTGGGATCTCAGCTACACTATCCTTTTCTCTGAGTTTGACTGTTATAGTTTTGCTTTATGTACGTCATTTTCCTGGTGTCGTTTTCAATGATGTCTGTCCCTATGTTCATTTCTATACTTTTTCCTTATTGAACATCAGGACTGATCTGCTTTTACTTTTCTTGTGTTTACTCATTTGCTAGAAAGTTTCCACTACCTGATAGATTGTCAGCCGTTGTCATGCCTTCCATCATGTTGTCCCACAGGTTTATGGTAAACATCCACCAGGCTAGTTCATTTGAATTGTTTTTTAAAATTATCCCACAATTAGAGCTAGATTGACACATGTCCTCCTACCACCTTAACCAAAATAGTTTTCGTTGCTTCCTTGTACTCCCCACTCTTTCTTTATCCATCTGTTCTCTTTTTTTCTCATACTTTGATTTTAAGTTGTTGGAGCAGGGACATTATTTATTCCATCTGTACAGTGACTAGAACTGTAGGGACTTAGTTTATTAAATAATGCAAGTAGTAAAAGACTTAAAATTAGTACATTTTCTAACAGGTACTCCAAAGCAGCCCTTTCAGCAGTGTCAGAGACAGAATACAGCCTCAAGAAAGGGCTTATCCAGCCATTCTGGATGCTGTCAAAGATAAGTATGGTGCACAGTATCCATTGGGAAAAAAGTTATGTCTGAGCTACATGCAGAAAAAGATTAGGATGATGGCCACACAAGCACTGTAAATACTTCTTCTAGTTGAAAATTAAAGTAATAAAATCAATTTTCTTCAAATAACTACAACTCTCAGTTCCCCACTGTTGCTGCTTAAGCTTTTCAGCAAAATGACAGGTTTACTGAGCTGTTTCTTTTACTCTTTATTCCTGTTATTTGCATTCTAAATTGTTTTTTGACTTAGTGTCCACCAAAACAAAGCATGTAAGATGAAGAAAAAGTAACATTGTATGTTATATGTTATGTACAGATTAGATAATCCATTAAGAGAGGAAAAGAAATTGATGTAATTAAATCTTGAGAAGCACTTTTGACTGGGTATGTAGGCATGCAATTGAGTTTTTCCTCAAACAGTGAGAAGAACTGACTAGATCAGTTGTTCCCAGCATTTCTATAGTTATCTCTGACTTGAAAGAGAATTTGTGCTGTTCATGGTCTGGATACTGTGGGTTTTGTACAAGTTCATCAGAACTTGTTTATCCATGTCTTCTGAAATACTGCCTTTCATCACAAGTCGACTTTGTTTAGAAGCAACTGCATTTAAACTCTGGCTTCATATGTAGGGATTGAAGAAATGCTGCTTTATCTGTTACCATTTGACTTTGTAACTGGGCAATATTTAATGTGTTTGACTGCATCACTAGGACATGCTGATCTTCAAGTTAAATCTTAGAATTGGATCCTTTACTATATTTTTCATGAGGTTCACTGTTAATCTACAATATTTGCCACATCGCATAAACTCCAGCATCACCTGTTATGACTAAAACAGCACTCTGAGGCCCCTCTCAGCCAGTCTCCATTCTTCTGAAATACTTGCTTTTCCCTGTTTTCTCCTTGATCCCATTTTTTCGAAGCCAGCTATCAAATTAACTCCTTTCTCCACACTTGTCACAACATCATTCTGAAGGTTTATTAGCACAACAGACTGTCTCTGATAGTTAAGGAAAGGTGTCAATAGAGGGCATATTTGGGGCAATCCTTTTCTTTATATGTCTCTTAACTTTCCTTCTGTATTCAGTCCATCATTTTACCTCTTTATTTCCTTTCCTCTTTTAGTTTATCTGCTCCATTTTTTCTTCCTATTTGTCCTTTTTCCTCAAGCAACTCAATTAACTGTCTCCAGGTGCAGCTCCATAGCAGCTCAGGTTATACTGTCGTTGCAAATACTCCCTGTCTCTGTAACCCTGTTTTCCTGTGCCATGAATATTCTTGAAGCTACATTTTACTGGGGTATGGGCAGAGGAAAATAAAGAATTGCACTTAGATCAAATTAGGTAGATTGGTGAATAGATTTTTTTTTCTTTCTTTTCAAATCTCTCTCTCCATTGTTAATCACACTAGTCATACACTGTATTTTTCATATATTGGTCCTTGTAGATAGCTCACTGTAATACCTCGGATGGTGTTGGTATATTAGGGAATCTGATATATTCTTCACTAGAGTGGATGATTCCTAGGATGCATCTCCCATACTTCTAGATGTTCTTAATGATCTCACTTGCTGCTCCCAGGGCAAACACTTAAACTAACAGACTTTTTTATTGTTCTCCTGAGTTTTCCCCTTCACATGAAGCCCTTTCTTTCCTACTGTTAATGCTGTTATAGCTCAGTAAAAGGTCTGATCACATTAATGATCACTATGTAGAGGTACATGTTCAACTTTCAGCAACCTCAGTGAGCCAAAATGATTGGAAAATTTGGTTATGTACTGGAAATCACACTGAAGTTTTAAGAGGTTAAAATAGAATTCTTGATTTTAAACAGCCTTTCCCAGTGCAGAAATATCTACAAAATTAATCTATTATATTAGCTTATTGTTTCATATTTTTTGCATTCTACCTGCTAAAATGATTAAAGATGCAAGATTAATGAAATCTCTTAAGCTATAGATAAGTATACTAGAATGCACAAATACAGCAGGCATTTTATGTACTAAGATCATCTCAAAGACTACACTGTTATTCTAAATACAATCTAATCCAGAACAGTAGGAAAGGATGAGGGAGTCCCCTTATTCCCCCCTTGAACTATCTGTATCTGCATGTGACAACATAACTAGTACAACAGCTGCTGACTGAGACTAATCAACAGTTCCAAACCTATCCATAGGGGCAGGAGTTAGCTGGGCTCATTGACAGAGCTTTAAACTAGATTTGAAGGGGGAAAGGGGCAAAACATCGGCCCATCTGAAGTGCATGTATACCAATGCACACAGCATGGGTAACAAACAGGAGGAGCTTGTAGCCGTGATGAAACAGGAAAATTACGATCTTGTTGCTATTACAGAAACATGGTGGGATGTCTCCCATGACTGGAGTGTGCCAATTGATGGTTACAAGCTCTTTAGAAGGACAGACAGGGAAGGAGAGGTGGTGGGGTGGCTCTGTATGTTAAGGACTCTTATGATTGCTTCGAGCACAGGTGTAGTGAAGACAGGGTTGAGTGTCTTTGCATTAGAATCAGGGGGAAGGACAACAGGGCAGATGTTGTAGTAGGAGTCTACTGTAGGCCACCCACCCAGGACAGAGAGATGGATATTTTATAGGCACTTAGGTGAAATCTCACAATCGCTTGCCCTTGTTCTTGTGGGCGACTTTAACTTCCCAGACATCTGCTGGAAATACAACACGGCAGAACGAGACCAGTTCTGGAGATTCCTAGAATGTGTGGGAGACAACTTCCTGACGCAGCTGGTGAGTAAACCGACCAGAGAAGGTGCCCTGCTGGATCTCCTCTTTGTGAACAGAGAAGGGCTTGTGGATAACATGGAGGTTGGAGGCCAACTAGGGCACAGCGATCATGAAGTAATACAGTTCTCTATTCTTAGAGAGGTCAGGAGAGAGCTAAGCAGGACTGACATCCTGGACTTCAGAAGGGCTGACTTTGTCTCATTTAGGCACCTGCTTAAAAGGATCCCCTGGGAGACTCTCCTGAAGGGTATAGGGGCCCAGGAAGGCTGGACGCTCTTTAAGAAGGAAGTGTTAATGGCTCAGGAGCAGGCGGTCCCCAGGTGCTCTAAGAGAAGCCGATGCCAGAGAAGATTACCCTGGCTGAACAGGGAGCTTTGGCTGCAACTCAGGGAGAAAAGGAGAGTTTACAGCCTTTGGAAGAAGGGGCTAGCCACACACAATGTTTACAGAGAGGCTGTGAGGCTATGCAGTGTGGAAATCAGAAGGGCTAAAGCCCAGCTGGAAATTAATTTGGCCTCTGCAATCAAGGATAACAAGAAAAGTTTCTATAAGTATGTCAGTAGCAAACGAAAGTCCAGGGAGAGTCTCCATCCCCTGCTAGATGCAGGAGGAGATTTGGTATCAAGTGACGAGGAGAAGGCTGAGGTGCTTAATGCCTTCTTTGCCTCAGTCTTTAATAACAAGGTTAGTTGTATTGATGAAATCCAGCCTCCACAGCCAGAATACAGAGACTGGGAGAGCGACCCCCCTGCAATCCAGGAGACAGTCAGTGACCTACTGCATGACATAGACATACACAAGTCTATGGGACCAGACAGAATACACCCGAGGGTGCTGAAGGAGCTGGCTGGGGTGCTCGCCAAGCCACTCTCTATCATTTACGAGCAGTCCTGGCTGACCGGGGAGGTCCCGACTGATTGTAAATTGGCCAATGTGACGCCCATCTATAAGAAGGGTCAGAAGGATGATCCGAGAAATTACAGGCCTGTCAGCTTGACTTCAGTGCCTGGGAAGCTGATGGAGCAGCTCATCCTGAGTGCCATCACACAACACATGTGGGACAACCAGATGCTCAGGCCCAGTCAGTATGGGTTTATGAAAGTCAGGTCCTGCTTGACAAACCTGATCTCCTTCTATGACAGGGCGACCTGCTTATTGGATGAGGGAAAGGCTGTGGATGTTGTTTACCTTGACTTTAGCAAGGCTTTTGACACTTTCCCACAGCATTCTCCTGGCAAAAATGACTGCTCGAGGTTTGGACAATTGCATGCTTTGCTGGGTAAAAAATGGGCTGGACGACCGGGCCCAGAGAGTTGTGGTGAACGGAGTTAAATCCACCTGGAGGCTGGTCATGAGTGGTGTCCCCCAGGGCTCTGTTTTGGGGCCACTCCTGTTTAACATCTTTATTGATGATCTAGACGAGGGGATCGAGTGCACCCTCAGTCAGTTTGCAGGTGACACCAGGTTGGGTGGGAGTGTTGATCTGCTCGAGGGTAGGGAGGCTCTGCAGAGAGACCTGGACAGGCTGGAGCCATGGGCTGAGGCCAACTGGGGGAGTTTTCATAAGGCCAAATACCGGGGGCTGCCCTTGGGCCACAACAACCCCCAGCAGCGCTACAGGCTGGAGAGCTGCCAGTCAGAGAGGGACCTGGGGGTGTTGATTGACAGCCGGCTGAACAGGAGCCAGCAGTGTGCCCAGGTGGCCAAGAAGGCCAATGGCATCCTGGCTTGTGTCAGCAATAGCGTGGCCAGCAGGGACAGGGAAGGGATCTGACCCCTGTCCTCGGCACTGGTGAGGCTGCACCTCGATTCCTGTGTTCAGTTTTGGGCCCCTCACTACAAAAGGGTCTGGAGCACAGGTCATATGAGGAGCGGCTGAGGGAACTGGGGGTGTTTTAGTCTGGAGAAGAGGAGGCTGAGGGGAGACCTCATCGCCCTCTACAGCTCCCTGAAAGGAGGTTGCAGTGAGCTGGGGATGAGTCTCTTTAACCAAGTAACAAGTGATAGGACAAGAGGGAATGGCCTCAAGTTGCACCGGGGAAGGTTTAGATTAGATATTAGGAAGCATTTCTTTCCAGAAGGGGTTGTTAAGGGTTGGAATGGGCTGCCCATGGAGGTGGTGGAGTCCCTATCCCTGGAGGTGTTCAAGAATACAGTTGATATAGAGCTTAAGAATTTGCTGTAGGTGGGAACTGTGCTAGGTGAACGGTTGGACTAGATGATCTCCAGGGTCCTTTCCAACCTAGATGATTCTGTGATAGATGTGGGTTAAAAGAAAGCAGAGTTAATGAAGTGTTATAATCAGTGTGGTTGAAAGACAAATTTTGTAATATATGTTATTAGCTGAAGTGATGAAAAGTTGAACAGGCTTTCAGATATACATTCTCCTTCATATTTTAAGCAGTAGCATCTAACAATAACCATTACAGGTTGGGGAAATGGCTCTAGGTTTAACTAATTGTGTTAATTAGGCAATATGAAAGAAAAAGTTACCCAACTTCTCTGGAGCAGAAAGTGATACTAAAGAAAGGAGGTTACATTCCTGTGGAAGTGAAAGAGGTAATAATTACTATTGCCAATGAAACAACATGGGCTTAGCAGGATCTGAAGACTGGGAAAAATTAGAGTGTGCCATAAATCAATGTGTTTATTAAGTCTGCTTTCTAGCATTCAATAAAATCAGAATATTTTTTTCTTAGACTTTCATTGATTTCTCTTGAGGATCAAGGCTGATAAATAAAAGATGGAAACAGCAGTCTGTGGAAAAAAATCCTCTCCCTTGTAGTTCTGTGTTTCTGCTCTTTATTGACATAATTAATTCATTCTCCTACATGATAGTGGCTTAAATTCACCCACATTCAGAAATGTAGTCTGTCTTCATGGAGTAGTGTCCTTGTGGATGAAAGTTTTCCCTGCATTAGGGGTAGATACAAGAGTTGTCTTTTCAGACCAAACTTTTTAATATGTGTAGTCCAGGTTTTCTGTCTATTGTGTAGGACTACTGTTTTGGAGGTATACAAAAAGTGTTGGTGTGTGGGTTTTATGTGATTCATAGCTTGATATGTGTTTTGTTGACTTTGGCATCTAGGTGGCTAATGTCACATAGGAGTCTTCTTGAAAGTGTTTGAGGAAGATGGAGCTGGTTACTCAGCTCCTGGAAGTAACTGAGTTTTAATTAAGTCAAGTTCAGATGTCACAGATGTCCTTTTTGTAACTTCATAATAGTAAAAGCTTGGTGCTGCAGCTGTTTGAATCTCTTCTGGCAGTGGTTCCTTAAGAAGTTGGTGACCATTTTATGTATTAAGTGGTCCCCCAGCATTTAAGGAAGTGTCTTACAATGAAAACTGAGTTATTGTGATTGCGTGTGGAACTGAATGAGTCTGGATGGGAAGACTAAATATTGTACTAATTTAGTCCTTGCAGAGAGGATGGCTTTCAACTGGCTGTGATGCCATTGTCGTTTTGGATAAGAAGGTTATCTCAGGCATAGAATTTATCTTTGTTACTTTTAAAGAATAAAAGGGCAGCAGGCACCAAAATGTATTTTTAGCCATCTAAGTAGAAGCTGTATGTGGCTGGCTGTGTCTGGGGAACATTTCCACTTACTATGGAGATACTCCACATTGCCAAAGAAGTTGAAAAAAGTAAAAAAATACTGAACTAATGTAGCTAGTGTATTATTTCATCAAGTATTAATCTAAATATTTTGATTGCAAATTATTCAGACCTGATACTTCTTGAAGCTGAAGCACAGCACATTCAGAATCTGCAAAGAAATTCTGATTCTTTAGTTATGACGTAAATTATTTTAGGTGACCTCAGTGGGGAGTAGATGCTTGCAAGTACTTGAGGATCTAATCCTAGTTCCTGTTAAGATTTTTCGCAGTTAGTAGCGATCCTTAGATAATACAGAAGTGCTCTAAATATTAATGTGTTAAGGTCAATTTAACATCTTTGTGTGAAAAGTGTTCTGTAAGCAAAATATGTGATAATTTACAAGTATAGTAACTTCTGTTGCTTCTCTAACATGATTTATTTGTTTTGTTGTTGTGATCTGGTAGCCAGACTCCTTTCCCAATCACTTTTAAGAGGAAGTGTTTGTGAGGTTGAAATACTTGAGTGTTTAAGGAGTATAATCTGAAATAAAATATTAAGAAACATATTTAATGCTGTAAAAAATCAAAGCCCTGGCCTTTCAAATAGGTGGCCAAGTGTAGCAGTTGTATGTGCAGATTAAAACATTTATGTGGAAATGAGTACTTACAGGTTAAATTATTTCCTAGAATTATTTCCTTTCCTATATTACCATTTAACCTGCACAGTGTAGGAAGAAATATTTTAAGGTATAAAGTACTTTCTTGGATTTTTTTTCTGGAAAATAAGAAATCTGTGTATGCAAATTATTCACAGAAACTTTGTAAGCATTCAAGATGTGTATACATAGTAATTGAGCTGCAGTATGTGATAACGTAATCAAGAGCTGTATGGTATTTTCCTTCCATTTTAAAAATATTTAATGTTTATTTCATTTTTATTACTTATTTATTACTCTTTCGAAAAGTACTTTGATTTTAAGTCAAAGTGCTCTACCAAGAATGAAATAAAATATATTTGGCTTGACTGAAGTTAAGTGCTTACTGCAGTATTATCACTGTGTATTTTATATAGGTATAGACAAATATTCTTTGCTACCCATTTCATATTAGACCTACACAGTACATATATTTATTGCCAAAGTTTTACCATTGTGCTATTTCATTGATAAAGTTCTTTGTTGCAAGAAAAAAACTATACCAGGACGAGCCCACCTGCTGTGTAGTCATGTCTCAGATAGGTTGTAAATCATGCTCTTGGCAAGAAAGCTTTCATCAAAGAAAACAAATGAGAATGTCAAATAGAAATTTGGCTTTAGAAATACAGTATAGCAAGTGTTGTGTTCGTTGTTTTGCTAAGGATTCCTTGAAAAACTCTCAGTTAAAGGAAAGGTGTGAATTTATTTCCTATAAACTGAGGTTGTATGCCAGAGCACTTCTCTTTCTCTCGTGCTGCTTGAAGTTGTTGAAAAGGGGGAGAAAAGAATTGTTCATAAATTTTCAGCAGAGCATCTCGAATGTTAGGGTATTCCCAGAAGTGTTAAAGGCATCTAATGGATTCCAGGGTTGAGGGTGAGGGTCTGAGGGAAGGAAAAGCTGAGACAATCATGAAATTCAAACTAAACTAATCAGCATTAACTGGAGAACGTAATTTGTCACTGAACAGGATAATAATTACTTGGAAATACAGAAGGATTCCTTATGAGAATCCTTTAAATAATTGTACTGCAGAGGAGAAGGATATGCTGTGAAATCTTTAATTATGATTGGGGAAATTTGTTGGTAGTGTTTTGTTCAGTTTAAAAACCTGCTACTGAATCATGCTATTGCTATTTTGTTACGTATATTACAGTGTATTTACATGACTTAAAACAGTTTGAGTGAATATATCACTGAAAAGCTGGCCTCTAACATGGAAGACTTGAATCAGATTATGAAAGATGGAAGTGTTTTTGTTTTGCAAGCACTTAGGAAATCATATGACTTCTGTCAGCTGTCCTTTACTTACTGTGGACTAGGGGTGATCAGACTTCTTAGTGCAGTTTATGCAAAATAAGTGCCCTAATACTGCACAAGCAGAAACTCAGAAGGCAATCAAGTAATGATGTTTGAAACCTCACCACACTGTCAAAAGCAGTAGAGTTTCCACAGTTTAACAAGTTAAAGAAGGGCAAAAAGTAGGACCAGGCCAGTCAGGCTCACTTCAATCCCTGGGAAGGCAGTGGAGTAAATCCTCTTGGAAACCATTTCCAAAGACATGAAGGACAAGAAGGTGACTGGAGAAAGTGAACGTGGATTTACAAAGGGGACATGAGGCTTAACCAGCCTGACAGCCTTCTACAGTGAGGTGACCGTCTTGACAGAGGAGGAGAAAGCAGCAGGTGGTCTTTATTTTGACTTTACTGAGGCTTTCAACACTGTAACATCCTCACAGACAAACTAAAGAAGTAAATAGAGGCCAGGTGAGCAGGCAGTGAGGTGGGCTGAAAACTAGCTGACCAACCAGGCTCAAAGCGTTGCGATCAGCAGCATGGAGTCCACCTAGGGGACAGTAACTAGTGGTGTGGCCCAGGGGTTGATACTGACACTACTAGTACCTGGATGATGGGGCAAAGTGCATCCTCACCAAGTTGACAGAAGATACAAAACTTGGAGGAGGTTGGAAACAGCAGGCAGTTGTGCTGCTACTCAGACGGATTTTGACCAACTGGGTAAGCAGGCTGACGGGAACCCAATGAAAAGGGTTCAGCAAAGGGAAGTGCCAAGTCCTGTACCTGGAGAGGAATGACCACATGCACGCCCCAGTGCAGGCTGGAGGCTGAGTGGCTGGAAAGCAGCTTCAGAGAAAAGGACCTGGGTGTCCTGGTGGACCAGCAGTTGCGGCAAGGTCACACCTGCAGTGCTGCATACAGGTCTGGACTCCCGAGAGACACACAGACGTATTGGTGAGGGTCCAGCAAGGGCCACAGAGATGAATCATGAATGGACTGGAGCATCTTTCACATGAAGAGAGACTGAGAGAGCTGGGACTGTTCAGCCTGGATCAGAGAAGGCTCAGCGGGGATCTTGGGTGGTCAAACACCAGAAGAGCTTGCCCAGAGAGGTTGTGGAGTCTCCATCCTTGGGGATATCAATACCCAACTGGACACAGACTAGTGAAACCTGCACTATCTAATCCTGCTTTGAGCAAGGCAGTTGGACTAGACGATCTCCAGAGGTGCTTTCCAACCTCAGTGCTTCTGTGTAAATAAGGATTTTAGTAAAGTTGACGTATCTGTTCTAAATAAGTTTTGAGAACTGAGCTTTGTGGCTCAAGACAACAATCAATAATATTTTCATTACATTAGATAAAAGCATTTGTGCAGTGGGCACAAATTAAAACCCAGGAAATTCAATCTGAACACAACAAGAGTACATGTCCTATATAATCCTTGTGATCTCTTAGGAACCTGTGGATAATATCCTTTTTAACATCTGCCGATATAAATGGAAAACAAGAGTAACTTGTGGGTTTTGGATTAAGCAGGTGGCATATGCAAAAGTATATTAAGAGTAATAAATCAGGTTAGTATTATGTCTCTTATTGTCCAAGAGCTCTCATGCAGTTCAAAATTACTAATGGACTAGTAATTCCAGAAGCAATTAAGCCTCATAAAAGTAATTTGATTACTGTATTTTAAGGAGAATGAGACCTGAATTTTTACTTGCAAGGAGTTAGAAAATTCTGTGTGTTTATAAAAAAAAAAAAAAAGACATTTAACATTCTATTTTCTTTGCAGGCTTATCATAAAGGCACTTTTACATGAGTTTATATGAACATATTTTTCATTTTATTAATTCAGCTGTAAATGAAAAGCTCTTTTATCTTTTTCCCTTTCTCTGTTCTAAGAAGTCGGGTTCATTCTGGAATTTAACACTTTTGTTGGTACTTTTCAACTATTAATGCATGAAATAGTTCCAAGGCAAAATGCAGGAAAACCTGAAAACAGGCAAAATGCAATCAGGGACATAGGGAAACAGAAGGGAAATACTAAGAGAGATGTAGTCAACAGTTGTACTGCATTCATACTCTAAATTTAAGTTGTCTGTATATTGTGTAGTATCTTTCATTCCATTCAGCAGGTGGGAAAACTGGGACTAAGAGGTACAATAATCCATTTCAATTTATCAGGCAAACTAGTAATAGAAACAGAACTAAAATTCAAATTACTTGCCCTTGTTTCTGTATTTAGACTTAGAGTAGGATAGCTTTAGTTTAGCATGATAATGAGGAGTTGCCCTATCCAGTCTGTAAGAGCTGTCAAGGATAAGGGGTGATTAGTGCTATTTAAGCAGGAAGCACTTGTTTGCTGAGGGTTTACATGTGTGTGCCCTGGTAGGATCATCTGACTTAGTTTCATTTTCTGGAAAAGGACACTAAGGTGTTGCTGCTAACTGCAGGGAATATTTAGCTGGAGTAGAATGGCTTTGGCAGTACAGAACAGAAATAGGACATAGCATGAGTGTAAAGAAGGGAGAGAATCACCACAGAAGGTGGTCAATGAACCAGAAAAGAGCTCTTCTGGCTAGCAGAATATGTGGTCACCACTGTCTCTGTGTTTGTGAGATACTAGTGACTTTGTATATGTAAGAATGGTCTGAAATCTACAAAGCAGCAATTTCACATTGATCATGCAGGCCGTCACCATTATTCTTATTCTCCCTCTGAGCGGCTTCAGTTCAAGGTTATTATCGATCACTAGTGCCCATGGATTTGAAGACTAATATTTATAAAGGTGGAAATGAGGTACAGAACTCCTAATGTTTAGAAATAGAGTCTCAGAATTCATGGTGCAGATCAGAAAGTCTGTATTTTTTATGGTGGTTCTAGAAATGTAATGCTGTAAATATAGATCTGTGCATAATCTTTCCGTGATCATATTGGGATATTATTTTTTTGGTTGATATGAACAGGAAATGACTACTTGGAAACAGTGATGGATGAATGAACTTTCATTTCTCACCTGGTTAGAAATCTGTTTTGGGGAAATATAGCATAAATGGTTTACTTGAGCCTGTACTCTAGAGGCAGAGCTATGAAGAAGTATTTGAAGTAATAATTATATAGTAGTTTAATTCAGAGAGAATAATTGCCATTTATTTTCCTTGTAGGCAAATTTAAAATAGCATGAAGGGCTAAAAAGAACAATCTTGTCTTTTAAATGAATTTATGAATAGTTTTTAAAATGTGTGTGTGTATATATATACAGGAGTAAGATAAGGGAATATACAGTGAAAACATTTAGCCATATTTCTTTCTTGTAATGAGACATGAGGGTGGGGTAGACAGTTTACAAAGAATAGATACTACAGTGTCCTTAAAAGTTAGTCTACTCTAGGATTAACAGCCAATGTAAGTTTGTAAGGTTACTCCATGATAATTAATGACATGTAAATTTTGAAGCATATATACCCACTGGGCCAATAGAAGATCTCGGTCAATGTAGTTAAAATGATCATTTGTAATTAAGTTATAACTTGGTTTTACACTCGTAGGTGTAAGTCACAACCACTTGCCAACTTTTGTCCTCAAAATACCCTTTATGTTATTATTGATGGAGATCCTGAGAGCACAATTTAATGTATCATTTCCATAGGAGAGTTGCTGTAATGCATGTTGGGTTGATGTGTGTACTCATGGAAGGACATTTTACTTCCGAAGGAAAATGTTTCAAATTTATTTTTATATGACTTGTAACAGCAGCATGGAAAGCAAGTTATTTTTCTTTTATCTGTGCAGTGTGCTGAGTTAAAACTAAAAGTCTGGTCACTCAAAAAATTTTTTTGCCAAAAATTTTTGGTTTGGACTTTATCAGATACAGGTTTTGTGGACACAGTAGTTTACACGGGTGTGGTAAAATGTCCTTGGTGGTTCATTTGGCAGTCTTCCTTCACAGTTAACTCCTCTTGTCCTCAGGGATATGGTGAGAAGGTTATTTTCTGGGCTGACCCCAGCATATAAACTGTTAACTTGACAACCATGATGTAAATTTAGTGCATACAAGAGCAGAGCACAGAATAGATTTGTTGGGATAGAGTACTTAATGAAATTACTGTTTCCATTCTGTAGCAACTCACAGAAAGGTTTCTACATATGGTGCAACAAATTCAGTTCTGCTTAAAGAATATTTTTGTATAATAAATATTTGCTTGGCTCCATCTTTGTATGGCAGTGACCCAACAGGTACTTCAGTGTGGATTTTGACTTAGAGACATTTGTGTATATTGGTATATTGTATCATGTTGCACATTACTAGATCAGATACATTTGTGCTTGAAGAGTAAAATTTCTGAAGCTTTTTCACAGTCCTTTTGCCTTGTTTGTTTCAAATCACTATCTCTGTTGTCACAAAAATGCATTAAAATAGATACTATATTTCTCTCTCTTTTATTCTCCACAGCGATGGAGTTTCATGAAAATCTGCACAATATAGGAGCAAGAGAAGGTTTAAAAGAAAGAAAACTGCAAAAATCAGTAGAAAGTTTTACGTGGAACATTACGATTTTAAAGGTAATGTGTCTTCCTTTGGTTAGTTACTGTATTTTTCCATTCACAGCTGACATTCTAATATTGTTATTGGTCATTATTCTGTGTCACAGTTCAACTGGATTTATTAACTTCTGGAACCGTATTCAGTTTAGTTCATATAACCTGAACATACAGCAGATATGAATTCTCAGATGTGAATTCTCAATGTGAATTTTTCTTTTCTGTTGTTTTGGGGGGGTTGTTTAGTTTTATTTGTCTGACATTTTCTTCTTGGAACCTTTTAACATTAACAGGATCCACTGTAATCTTGAACACACAGGTGAAACAATGAGTATTGATTTCTGTGAAGTGACGCAGACTGGGAGGAATCTATGCTGCTGTTTAAACCCTGCTTTGTGATTTGAAAAGGAGCAAGAGTGTTAAGGTTAATGGAGTTATTGAAAAACCAAAGGGAAGCTGTTGTTACTGCAGTCAGTGATGAATGGTGATTAATGATACATACAAATTATATTAGTAATCCAGACTGGAGTAAGTTGAGTGTATATGAGCTGGAGATTCTCTTTGCATTTTGTTGAGTGCATTTGCTTATGTTTTGACACAACAGTATGAGATGAAGTAATAAAAAGCTTTCAGCCAGAGAGCCTCAGGAAACTAGAATGTGGAACAGTTCAGGTTTCTTACCATTTTGTCTTTCATCTCAGCAGAGTATATAAAAATTCATAGAGATAGCAAAACTACTTCCCTTAATTTATTCCCTTGACACTATCCTTCTAGCCCAAATTATTTGAGTTTTGTGTTTACATCCACTAATTAGTTCTTCTCTCCCACTCAGTCAAATATTTCATCATGACATTAAACTATAAAGTCTGTTTTAATTATAAAGAGAATTATTTTCTCCCACATATTTTCTTATTTTTAGTTCTTATCGAAAATAGAATTCCCTCTTGCCTCTTCTTACAGTGAACTACTGCAGAAAAGTAGTTATACACATGCATTTCTCCAGCTTTCCACCTTGGTTTCAACTGTTAAGTTTTTCACGGTGTTGCTGGCTGCTCTGGTCCCCCTTGTGTTATACCGCACAATTCCAGTGCAGAGGAGAATCAAAAAGAGGTCAAATTTGCTACAGTGTATACAGTTAATCCATTCTAAAAGTATGTGTGTAGCTTCTGCTTATAGGTAAAAGGACCAGACTATCACTTCTCCCTCATGAGTTTCCTGAAGACAGTGTATGGGATGTGTCAAGTACCATTCCTGTGCCTCCTAGGGGATAGAGAGGAGGGGAGTCAGTTCACTGCGTTTGGACAAATGTCAAAGAAATAAATTCTTATCCCTTCTTTACTTTTTTGTCAAAGGTATCAGATATTAGTTTGGGTAGGCAAATCTATTTTAATGCTGCCTGACACAGCAGTACCTTTGCTTCATCTCCATTCAGAATGTAAAGGTTGGGGTGGGGGGTGGGGGGTGGTGGTGTTTGCAGTTGATGAGTGACTGAAATGTGAAGTCGTGATTTCTGTGTAAGCCAGGAATCAGTGAAGCCACGTGGTAGATCTAGCTCTTCAGAGCACTGAAGGGCTTTTGTGCATATCCTTAGGATTAACCTAATTACGAAGTGAGAAGGTCTTCCTTTTGAAGAGATTACTGAAAAAATCTCTTCAATGTTGACTTGTTTTTTTTCTGCTCGCAGGTTAAGGTGCTTTCTGTAGGAAGGCACAATTTGTCCCTTAATTAATACTTTATCGAAAGAATTGGTGAGGTGTTTAATCAGCCTGTGGTTGAATCTTTAACAGGAGGTGCTACAGAAAGTTCTGGTATGTTGTTAGGTCTTAAAAGTTATTTACAAGTATTACAGTTTGTATAGGCATCTATTCAGTGCTGTTACTCAAATTTAGAAAGAAAATTAGAGGTTGTGATGGGTTTGAAGTAATACATTGGGCTTTTTAACTCCAAACTCTGTAGGCTGTAATCATAACTTCTCCTGTGTTGCATAATTAAATAGAAAGTTTATCAGTTTCTAAGACACTATTCTTCCTGTCTGGAGAAGATGACCTGCAGTCATAATTTTGATCTAATACTGTGTTTTTTCATTTCCATTTTTCCAACTCTCTAAAAAATATGCAAGGGCAGGGATAGAAAGTGAATTCTCATATTTTTTAGAGTAAAAATTGATCAGGAGAGTGAGCCACTTCAAGAATAATTTCTTTTTTCTGTTGAAATCCCTTCCTACATCAAATTAATTTCCCTCTTGATCAGCACAAAAATAAAATCCTGTGTATTCAGGGGCCCCAAATTTTGCTGTTCAACTAGACAGCTGACCAGCCAACACACTTAAGGCAGTGCCATGCTTAGATGGATACAACTTTTTATTCTTCGTGTAATGAGGACCAGTATTTTAAAAACATGGTGTCTTGACTATGATTTAGGAATTGCTGTGTGGCTCTGAACAGCATTACTAAATAATTCTGCATGAACACCATGCTCAGCATCCTCACAGAGGAATCACAGAATGCTCATATGGTGTGGCTGATGTATTTTCCAAACCGATTAAGCTGCATTTTACCCTCAAGGTACATATTGATGTTTTTTTTTTTCAGTTGGGACATTTTGACTTCAGTTGATGCAGTGGAAAATTTGATGAAATAACAAAGTGGACAGCTTAAGTCTAGGGGAACTCTTTGTTTAGAACATCAGGCATAGCTATTAAATATCTATATGTATGTGTGTGCGTGCATGTGTTGCAATTACTATTTTAAAGGATTTTATTTTTCCTAATTTGAAGACGTGGCCAAATTTATTATTGTTATAGTATGTTTGAATTGAGCTGAAATATCTCTATCCAGTCGTTGTATGTGTGTATGTACACATTCACATTCTTATGCACCCCAGTATATGCATACTCATTTAACTTCAAAAACACATATATGCACACTCATTTAACTTCAAAACATCACTTAGAGTAATTTTAGTTTGCTTTAGTGAACTTTGTTGCCTGAGAGATTTAGACATTGTACAGTGTAGAATATTCCTCTTTCAAATAGACAGTTTGCAAGATCATTTGCTGGTAATTTCTTTATTATTATTACTCATATTTAATAGCACTCATAATCTCTAAACATAGAAAATAATATTTCCTGCCAGAAAGAGTGCACAGTTGAAGAAAGGAAATAAGTGCTGTTGCAGCAGACTCCTACAAGCAACCTAGTGTAAAAATTTAGATTTTTCTGACTTAACAAAACGTTGGAAAAAACCTCTATAGGCTCATAATTTGAGATGCCCATATGAAGAGCATAACAGCATCTTTGCAACAAAGAGAGCTGTTCTAAACACATAGGGAGAGTTCAGTGGAAGTACTCAGAATGAAGGTGGGACTCCTAACTCCAGCATTTGTTAGCCTCTTGGTGGCTGTGAGTTTTTAGACGTCACCTTAGACAACATGAACTACTTTCTCTTGAAAGAAATCCCAAGGCATTCAGTTCATGGCATCTGTTATCTCTGTAATGACATTGGTTCTACACCTACATTATTTTTATAAATACATTTATAAATCAAACATTCAAGGCACTTACAGGGGTACAACTTCTTAGGGTTTTTTTTAAAGTAATCTGAATTTTATGGATCAAATCTACCAGGAGAATTCAGACACCACTGTTGTCACCATGGGGCATTTGTAAAACCTCTAATAGCTGCTGCGTAGTCCTCTGGGTACTCAGAAAACCTCCAGCATCCCAGTTCAGTTTAAATATCTAAAACTACTAGTCTCGTGATGTTGCTGGACTGTTGGGATTTTGTCTCCTAATTAAACCCATATTTAGAAGTCAGGAAGTTAAGTGCTTTGTGTCTTGATTCTGTAAAGGTACTCAGAGCATGTCAGCTAGGCATGGAGCACTACAGTATGTCCCATTGTACCTAGCAGCCACTGCTCAGAGAAACACTTTGAGCAATGAATACTGGCTTCTTACTTTTCTTGATAATGAGCCTTGGGTCCCAGAAGCTGAGCTAAAGCCCAGTTGTTACTGATACAGTTTCTTGGGATTTTTGGGGGAAAGGGTGCTCATGCAGTTATTTCAGATGTCATGTCCACAGTTTTACTTTCATGTTCACACACTCACTGAAGAACCTGTTAACCAAAAATTAAGAGTGAATACATACCAGATTATGAAGGCGGCTGTGCTGAGACATTCTAGTAGATGCTATATCCAGCTGACTCTGAAATATTTCATAGGTATGAGAACTGATAGACCATTTTGGTTTTGTTTTTAATTACCTTTCAAGAGCTATGATTTAAAAACACTGACTCTTAGCTGAAAGCTTCAAAACAAACAGAAGATTTTTAATGTTGTTTTAAAAAAAAACAGAGTAGTTGACGCAGGCATATTGGGATGGAGAGGTACAGTGGATATTTAATTGATTAACATCTTTTATTGTTTTGTTGTTGTTTATTAAAAGCTTATGAATGAATATGAGTTATGTTCTTTGAGGTCTTTTTCAAGTCTGCCTCCAAGACAGCTTGGTGCTTGATTCTTTTTCTGAAGCTTGTAAACATCAACATGTGAAGTAGGTATTAAAGTTACATAGTACTCAGTTCTGTTAGTGAATTTTAACCGTGGTGAAGAAAAGGGAGCAGCGATTGCCATCTGCTGCTGTGAGGACAGTGCTATCGCAGTGCTCTGCATTTGTGATGTGCAAGGCCTGTATTGGTCCTGTTCCCACTTGGGAATTATCACAAACTGCCTGTTAACCACAGTGCTGGGAGTAAATTCGGATTCTCTGGTGTGTTTGCCAGACAACACTAAGGAGTAAATTCATTTACATTTTGAGTTATCTGAGGTGAAAGCCTGGCAAGTGCAGCTCTACCATACAGTGAGGAACATATGGGTTTTGTTCTGCAGCTGCTCCAGATTCCAGCATTGAGTTGTCCCTACAGATCAGCTTTGTTTCTTTGACTGTAGGTTTTTTAATACTTCCTTATGATGAATCTGCTTGACTGAGGTTTGAGACATTGGTAGGTTTCTTGTATTGGCTTTACAATATGCATTTTATCACAGTAAGTAGCCTACAGCTATTTGGGACTGGTCAGAAGGTGAAAGACCTCCGAGTAGTCCATGGATCTGAGAAATTCCTGCGTTCCAGCTTGTAGTCAACTGACTGTGCTATTAACTTACTTCTTAAATCAATGACACTCATTGGGAAAACCAAGATCTTACATAGCTTTAGAATGCATAGAAATGTGAGGAATTGAAGCTGAAACTTGAGAGCCCTTCAGCAAGAGACATTTGATATATAAGTAGAAGGAAGGTCTTTGAGTTCTTTTGGGTGGGTGGGGGGAATTTTTTCAGATCTGAATGACTTTTTCAGTTTTCTACCTTTCAGATGCCTTGTATTACTGTTCAACAGTGTGCACAGTTACTACAACTTGAATTTTTAAGGTGCATACTGCTTTTTTTTCCCCCAGTGTATGACTTGATGATGGTTCATCAACAGAGCTAGGCGCTTTACATCAGTTGTGCAGACCTGTCTCACTTGAGCTTGTGCCATATTTGGTAGCAGTGGTTGGCTCTTGTTTTATCTTCGGATCAAGACATGCCAGCAGATAATGACAACACAGTCGGTTTCACAAACAGTTTTCTGAGTCCAGTGGCATTCAGAAATCAATGGCTTCATTCTAAGTGTTGAAGAGAGGAATGCACACAGATTCATTTTTCTATTTCACCCTGGTCTAAATTTGATCCCACTTGGCTGAACGTGTTTAGTGTGAACCCCTCTTGTCTGCAATAATCCAGCCCCTTATCCTAGATCCTCTCTTGGCTACAAAGTTCATATTCCCTTATCCGTCTTGTCCAGACACTCACAGTTCCCTGCAGATAATCCGCTCATACCCGCTTCCTCCTTCCCTTCTTTCCTCCATCCAGTATTCTCTTCCCATTTGGTGCCTAATTTTCTCTTCTGGCAGTTTTTCCCATTGCTTTACAGTTCGCCTCCTTTAGAGATCCTTCCTGATGAATCTTAATTTTAGTTTTCTCATCACCTTACCTGATTTCAGTGTATTCTACAGTCTTCTCCCTGCTCTTTCCCACCCCCCC
>NW_020799095.1:14490204-14528794 GCF_003259725.1 Athene cunicularia | reverse complement strand
CCCCCCCCACCCCCCCTCTCTCTCTCTCACCAGCTTTTAGTCTCATTACCAAGCTGTCTCACTCATTTTGGGTTGTTAGTCCTTCTACTTGTCTGTCATTTTCAGGCTTCTTTCAACATGGTGGAATTTGTCAATCTGTTTTCTTTCTGTAAAACCATTTGTCGTGGTTTAAACCTGGCCAGCAGCCAAACACTATGCAGCCTCTCATTCTTGGGGGATGGGGAAAAGAACTGAATGGGTAAAGGGAGACTCGTAGGTTGAGATTAAAACAGTGTAAAAGTTGAAATAAAATAAAATAACAATAATAGAAAGTGCAAACAGGTAATGAATGCACAATGCGATTGCTCACGACCTGCAGACTGATACCAGCTAGAAATCCTGAAACGTGAGATCCCGCAATTGCAATCCTGGAAGCAAGAGAGAACCCTCTCCTTCCTGGCTGACCCTCATTTATATAGTGGTCATGCCATTACATGGTATGGAATATGGGTATTCCAAACTGGACCAGTTTGCTCTGGCTCTGCTCCTTCGCAGCTTCTTGTACACCTGCACATGGAGAGGACATGGGGAATTAGAAAGTCCTTGATCTCTTAGCAACAACTGAAAACATCAGTATATTATCAACATTCTTCTCATACCAAATCCATACTGAATCCAAAACACATCAATATTCTAGATACTGAGAAGAAAAATTAACTCTATTCCAGCCGAAACCATGACAGTATTCCAATCCCAAATGTTGCCTCAGTCTTTCCCTTTCTCCTCTCACCTGTCTGATCCAAATTCAGTGTTGTTATACTGTGTTTGTTTTTCATTTTTTCACAATCTCCTCTTTTGGTAAAATCTAGTCTCTACTTTGTGTAGTACAGTCCAATTTCCCTTTCTGTAGTCCTAGACTTGATTGCTCTTTCCCCCTCCTTTTCTCCATCTTCCTCCTCACCAGAGTCCCTGTCCCAGGCTTTTCCTTCCCCTCCTCTTGTCTGGCTTTTGGACAGCCTTCACTGGCAACCAAATGTTGGTGGTAGGACAATTTGGAGAAGCCATACAGGAAAAACCCGACTTTTTCTTCTAACGCATACTCATTATTGTGTGGGAATGGAATATGCATTGTCTTGCCACATTGCTGGAGCTGTCAAGAGATGAAGAATGATCAAGAATGAAATCCTGAGTGATTGTACTAACCACGTTCAAAATCTGATCTTTGTTTATTAAAAGCTCATAGCTTGGATCCACTAGTCTGGGTCCCTGAAGTCATTTGAATTACAAGTCCCTATCCCAAGTGGGAGTGGGGAGGGAAGGATGGAAGACTGTTAAAAAAATTCTGGCAGCATTCTCCTGTCTTTATTCTCAGAACTGAATGAACCATATGGATGAGGTTAAAGAATAATATTAAACAGTAATAATAATAAAATCTGCCAATGGCAAAAATCCTGCATAGAAAGTATCCGCTTAAGTAGTTAAAGTTTGGCAAGTATATAAGCAACTGAAAGCAGTTTTTTTTAGAAGTTTGGGGCAACCTTATTAATAGACTGTTGCTAGCAGCTTTGCCTATAATAAACAACTTGATTAAAGTTCCAGAACTATATTCTGCTAATCCACGTAAAATGGAACTTGGGCTAGAAACAGATGCACTCCAGATATGACTCATTTAGTCTGCTGGAGTGTTTTAAATTAACTTTTAGTTGTTTGTCAGTTTGGAAAAAAGTATGTGATTTAAAGAAAAAAAGTACCCCTGGTTTTCTTTAGAAGAAAATACTACTGAAGCTTTTGCTGTGGTTGGTGAACTTCTAAATTTTTTCCTGTCTGGTAATCAGAAAAAAACCACTTTGACTATTATAGTTTTGGATAAGGGGAAGGGAGGTATAATTTCTTTGAAGAAAGCAATATTTGTTTTCAATTTGTGTGTCTCAAATGCGTAATTCTGCTTACTTCATAGGATAGTATTTATGTTCTGTGTTGCTAAAGAAGTAAGGCTGAAGTATCACACCATGAGTGCACACATGTTTTTGTCTGACTGCTGTTCTTTATTTTTTTAAAATCATAAAGTAAAATTGGAGTTCAACCTTATTTGCAAGGAAAAGAGACAACATATCGGTTATGTCTCTAGAAGAGACATTAGCATCTCTTCAGGAGAAGTGTCTGTCAGGAGCCAGAATTTACACAGGACAGACATAAGTACCCCAATTATGGGAAAAAGTGCAGTCAGTGTTCATACCTTATTAGACATTATAGCAACTGACAGTCTCAAGGAACTACAGTACCTGGGTTTTTTTTGTTTGTGTGTGTGTGTGTTTCTCTCCCCTTCAGCTGGAAATGATGCTGTGTAAGATCTGGTATTTTTGAAGCATCATTTGCTGTAAGCTGCGGGGCAGTTCTCCTTTGGAAGTGCAGGCACAGTGGAATCCCTTTGGCCCTTGCAGACTTTCTGCATGTGTTCGTAAACTTTTCCTGTGTCCACCGATAAGGCAGGCGCACTCACCCTGTGCTGCAGCCTTACCCGTTCCCTGGACGTGGACAGGGCAGGCAGGTAACGGCCATGGGAAAGGCAGTCCGTAATCTGCTAACTGTACCTGTTGCTGGGAGAAGACTTTAATCAATACAAAGAGATGGAGTAGCTAATACTGCGGGACAGAGCCAAATCACCTGAGTCTGGGACAGTTTCTCTTACAGCTTTACTTAAAACTTAATTACTGTGAAGAGTAAGACTGCAAGTAAAGGGGAACAGTGATAGCGCTGAACTGCCAGCCCTGTGAAGTCTTTGTCATCACTGTCCTTTTTTACATGTTGCTTGCCAACCTGTGTTTTCATGTTTCATACTTTGACAAACATTGATTCTTTACCATGCTACTATTGAATGGATCACATTGCTAGGAAAAAAAATCTCTTAAGAACCAAAAAAAGAAAACAGTTTAATGGCTCCCTGGAGTATTAAAATCACCCTTTGCAGTTTTCTCTATGCAGAAACATTTATAGTCCCCATGTATTAGAAATACAGCACAGATCACTTTCCTGAAAACTGTTAAGTAGGAATAATCTCTATCCCTTTGTTTATGCAACTGCATGGTGACAGAGAAAGGAAAGAGCTTGGTTCTTACTAATGTCAAATAATCCAATTTTTAATTTTGTTTGGGGTTTGGGGGCTTTTTTTGTTTGTTTGTTGAGCAGGGCAACTGTGTCATCTGAAACAAACAGAAGAGGAAAAAAGAAAGAGAATCCTATTATCCCTTGTGATTTCTAACTGCATTTTTATTCTTACAGGGGCAAGCTGATCTCCTCAAATATGCTAAAAATGAAGCACTGGAGAATCTGAAACAAATCCATTATGCCACTCTTTCATGTGGACTCAATAAGCCAGGCACTGAAAATGCAGAAATCTCAAAGCCCCGTCGAAGTCTAGAAGTCATACCTGAAAAAGCAGGTGATGAAAATGGAGAATGAGAGAAGACTCTTCTCGTAATTATGGAGTTTATAACTCTGTGACCAATTGTAGCTGCATAGGACATTTGCTTTGCACTTACTGTTGGAAAATATTTGGAATTTTCAAAGCACAACTGGAGAAGCTAATTACAATCTATTGAAACTGTGAATGTATGTAGCAGCTCTGCTGTGAAGGCAATGATATTGTGTAACATGGAAATTACATTATTGGCCAAAATATATTATATATGTAAAAGATAATGTAATTCAGTAATAGCGTGCTGAAAAGTTCATTATAGTGCCATAGGGAAATGAACATTTTTTTAAATGAACTGTAACTAGAGGGAAATCAGTTGACAAAATTTGACAAGATGCCTTGATTTTCAAATGAATTGGATGCACAGGTCCTTTATTTCTTTGCACAATTTGTTAATTGTGCTGGTGAGTTGAATTGGTCTTTTGAAAATCAGGTCCCAAAAAGTAGAATCCACATGTTTCACATTTTATGTAATTCAGCTGCTCAGATATTTGGATTTGAAGTGGTATTGATTTTATTGTTGAGCCATAAATTAAAATGAGAATGTAATTAGACAGTGATCGCTGACTTCAGTGCACTATAGGAGAGCCATTATGTAAAAGGAAAATGTGCAATCAATCTGATAGCCTATGTCAGAAGAAGATACATACCTATTTTGCCTAAGATCTTCTGCAAGTGTGTGTAGATAATGTGACCAAACTGCAAAGAAAATGTTGTAAATAGTTTTTCATTCTGTGAAGTGAAGTGCTCATATTAAAGAGTTTTATGAGATTGCTCCCAGACAAGTAAAGCTTTTAACTAAATTTTAACTTTTTTATTTTTCAAATATTTTCTTCCTTACAGAATAGGTGATATCTCAATAAGCAGGTTTGTCAAAAAAAAAAAAAAAAAAAAAAAAAAAAAAAAAAAAAAAATTGCTGTTCTGGTTCTGTTTTGGTTTTCTGACAACAGTAGGTAAAGGTATTGTAGCTGATATTCTCATTGTAAAATGACTATACCAACCTAGAGTGTTCTCTTACTGTTTCTGATTTAACAATAAAATGGACTATATAATTACAAAAGCTAATAAATTTGAAGAAAAACAATCAAAATCCCACAGAGATCAAAATGCGGTGTTTGTTCCGTTGTGGGGAAAAAGGGGACTATGGTGATGTCTGTTGAAAAGTATTGTTTTAATTAGAGGTCCGCAAGGCATGCGTCCTACACTGATTTTTTTTAAACAATTCAAGATGCTGTTTCTGCATTCAGATTGTAATGAACATCTACATATATATAACATCCTCTACAAGTCAGTGGTGCTCTGACCAGGAACATCAATGTATTTGCACTTAATCTGAGTTATTAGGGACTTAAATTTATTTCTAGTCATTGTAAAATTAAAGGGGAGGAAGATGAAAACAATTTGCATAGTAAATGTCACATCTTGAGCCTGCACTTTTAAATGTCAAACTGCATGAGTTAGGAGCAGTTTTAGAAGGTGCTAAGCTCTTTCACTGTCTAGTGACAGATTGTATGCCTCAATATTACAATCTTGCCAGGAGCGAGTTCTATTCTGTGTTGTACAAAATGAAACATTTAACCTGTGGTAAACACCTGCAAGTGTTGCATTTTAGACAGCAGTTCTCTATGTTGTCAGCTGGAAGTCTTCTGATTGCACCTGAAGTTGATGGGAAGCAGCATGAAATTCACCACTGCTAACTGTATTCTGGGACAGTATGAAATTAGTCTTCCAGGGCCAAATCTATCGGATCTAAATTTAATTTTTATCTACAGCAAAATAACTGTTTACATCAAGATTCAGCTGGCCATAAATATACAAGGTGAGTTTCACTTTATCAGAAAAAACAAAACCTAGGCTTGTTGGAATTTTAGTTCTGACTTTTAGTCCTAAGTGAAAGATGTAGACTGGAAAAATGTTGGTACAGTTAGCATAATACTTCAGAGTAGCCTAAAAGCCAGTAAAACTCCATTTGCAGTCCTGGCTCGCCACTGTTTGCATGGCATTTACAGAATGACGTAATTCATTTGACAAATGAAGCATTTCTGTAGAGTCTCTACAGCCAGGTTATCAAAACTGATGGCTGAGCATTTCTTAGCATTTATATATTTTTGTTTAGCACATTACAACTTTGGAAGAGGTGAGGGAACATTGAAATGATTGCACAGTTTGGTGTTTTTTTCTTCATTTTAAGATCAAAAAAAAGTAAGTGAAAGATGAGTATCACATAAGCTAGGGCGTATGTTCAACTCTACAATATATATAACTCTGCTTACTCTGATCCTGTTCTGTTTTGTTAGAAAGGAAGATAATACTTTTTTTGAGTAATATCTTTACGTAGTATCTGCTTTAAAATGAAGAAAAAAGTTAAAATATATGCATTTAGCTTATTTATGCATTTAAATACATTTGGATTCAAAAGTAGTGCTGATCCCTTAAAATGGAAGTCACTTTTGTGCATTATTCATACTCGGTCCAGATCTCTATGTACCAGAAATCCTTAAAATTAACTCAGTGAAGCAGATACTCTGAAAGATGATGTGTAGCTAAAAATCCTTTAGGGAGTTTACATGTTGCATGTTAAAAGAATGCAGGATAAACTGCAAGTAAAGTATCAGGCTCTATTGTTAACCGAGTGATGATAATTTCAAAACTAAATTTATTAGCATATTTTTCTCAGTTGTATTTTCTTAAAGCATTCTTTGCATCCATGATGCAATTTACTTTTATTATTAGTCCATTTTTACAGTGTTAATTTAGTATATAGAAGAAGAAGCACCCAAGATCTGGTGAAGTATTCCAAATAAAATTAATCACAGGTTAACTTTACACTTTTTTTTTTTCCTTTATTTTCTTAAATGTGCTGTAATACGGTTGAACTGTTTAAATAGTTTTGAACTATGAAAGATAAGGCCAAAACTGACTATTTTTCTGACTGTCTTTTTTGCTTTTGTTTGGCTCCAGTTATCAGTGAATGAGTACGGGTATGTATGGAGACCTAAGTCAACCTATTGCTCAATTTAAAAGAAAATACTAATTGGGAAAGGAAAAGTTCACGTACAGATTATCCATGTAGACACTAGCAGTGAATTCTTTTTTTGAACACAAGAAGGATGAACAGTGCCCGTTTGAAAAATAGACATGTGTCTAAGCCTCATCTGCATTCTTCTTGCTGAAACTCCCCTTCTCATTGACTGTGCTTCGTGTGGTATATAGCAGCTATTGGATATTTAATTGCAGAGCCCAGGACCAAGCCCTCAATCCTCTGAACACACCGGCCGACTACAGAAGACAACTCTCTTCTCCAGGAATTCCCACAGCAGCATTTGCTGAGGAACATGTCTGAGCCCATTGATGCCACCAAAGCAGCAAAAACCTTCAAAAGAGAGCTGGGAGACAAGCTCTACTGGTGAAGTTGTGGCCCTTCTGCTGTCAGTAGTAGGCTTTTACTAAAGTCAGTAGGATCAGAATTTAAGTTGCAAAATTTCCTTTTTGTCTCAGGTGTTTTGTTTCTTTACCTTCTCTTCATGTTGTTACACTGCTGCATCAAGGAGGTACTAGATTGGTGTCCCGCACAATTTCACAAGCTTGCCCATGCAGGCGTGGTGAAAGATGCTTTATGAGTCAAGCCTTTTTTCAAGCTACTTCATATAGCACAGGAATATTTTTATAAGACTCCATGGCTGGTTACTGTATTCACTTTTTCCTGTTTTGAAGTTGAAGCAGCAGAGAGATGATTCAGAGTTGCCAGCATGCAAAATGGAAGTGAGTTCCAAGATGACTAAAAATTATAACTGCTCTACTAATCAGATGAACTAATCTGAAAGGACCCAATCCTCCATTCTTGTAGTGCTTGAGTTACCCTTCCACTTGTATGCTTTCCTAGGTCTTTTACTGCCTGAATGTTATTTTATCAGTAATGCTGATTTCTTCTTGTTACCTGCATTGTTTGTTGCACAGATCAAGGAAACTCCCAAATGGTCTGTGCACAGTATAATAATCTTTCATTAACCTTTATCCTACCTAGGTTTACACTTGTGTTAACTGAAGGTTTAAAATTAATATAAAGAGCAATATTTGCAAAAAAGGATGATCATGTAGCCATATCCACGGCACAATGTGCACTTGCAGTGGCATGTACTTCACTGTGAAATCATTTTATCCCCATATAGGTAACGGAGCACTCCTGCTGGAGGATGACTAGCCCATGGGTTTTTAATACTGTGAGCAATATTCTGAAACTGGTGAAGTCACCACCTTGCTTCTTTTGACTGTAATGGGTGTAGGACTTCACCACATCTTTTCTTTTTCTATTCACACCTACTCACTCTAACCATTTAAGCTTTCTCAGTGGAATATTTAACAACTTGGTTTAAAAATTAATAGATCTGCATGTGTCCTATAATAACCTCCAGTCTTTTGAACTCCTGTAAACAGAAGAAAAAGAAAATCTCCACAGTTCTTACCACTCCCTGATTTCTTTTGCTCTCAGTATTTTGAAAGCAGCTGTGGGACAGGTCAGTGTGATAGTTTTCAAAACTAACCCATGTGATACTCTTTGTTCATTATGATTTGTTTGTTCTCAGTAAGAAAAAGTCAGTAAAACTCTTGAGGTTTTCTGGTTATTTCTGTTTCTGGACACTATTAAACTTCCCTTTCTGACTCATCACCTCTGTTGACTGGCTGGCTGTGGAAAGGGTAGCAAAAAAGCAGCACAGCAGAAAGATTAGAAACAGGACTTGAGTACAAGAGCAACAACAAGCCCCCATAGGCTTAGGGGAGCATCTGCTGCAGTCAACTGAGTTGGAAAGGCAGATAACTACTTAAAGGCGGCAGTGAGGAGACGGAAGAAGGAACACTAGAATTTGATGTTAAAAAAATGAAGAATTTTAGCCCAGGATTATGGGCAACCACAGGATGGCATAGTCCAAGCGCTATCCTGTGGGATCCCTAATGCTTCCCAGTGGTACTAGGAATGTAACCAGTACCTTGGGACAAAAGTGTAATGTTTCTTCCCTTGACAATATTATTTGGTGTGACAAAGATAGCAGTGATGCTGGGAGAGCAGTCAGGTGTGAATGCTGAGCTCTTAATTTAGCTTTCTCTGCCCAGCTGCAAGCGCTGCTTTGGCTTATGTACTTGTGCCACTTTAGCTCATAGGAGTTCCCTCTTGGTGCCACTCTGGCACACCAAAGTTGAAAGTGAAAGGGGGGTGTGGGCGGCGCTGGGGTGTTATCAGGAGAGGAGTGTTCGAGAGGCGGTGTGGGAGGGTGGCATGAAAGGAGGCAGCTTGAGCAGGAGTGGGAGTAGCACGACCAACTAGAGATTCAGCTGTCATGAACCTCTCCTGCTTCATCAAGAGCAATCCAGCCTTGGTAAGCCACCTGCAGTCTGTAGAAGAGCTTTCTGAATGAGCTTAGATGTTTTATTAGTTGTCTGTTTTCCATGGAGATAAACGTGGAGGAGCAGAGGGCCTTCTCAGCTGGATGCAGCGTTGGCCTGTGCGTTGCTGATCGTCTGGGAGAAGGAAAGCAGCAGGGCCAGGAAACGGAGCGCAGGAACTCAAAGGCCTGGGCTTTGTTCACTGACCCTCAGCTTCCTCCATCGATAAATTGGAGGAAATGACACCTACCACTTTTTGAAGTAGCAGAAGAAACATACTGTGTAACTGCAGAAAAAAAAACCCCACAGAAGGCGGCTAGGAGCGAAATAAACTGACATATAAATAGTGCATCGTGAGAAGGCAGCACTTTTTGTGTTTGAATGCCATGTACGTCAGGTTTCACTAGATAACTGCTTTACAAAGTGCACTGATGCCTACGTAGTTTCTCAGTGGCATGTACTTAGCAGACATACTCAAATGTGCTACTGATTGGTGAAGAGGGTTTTGAAATAGAAATCCTATCAGTTGATTATAAACTGAAACACAAATCCTATCAGTTGATTACAAACTAAGCATGTCTGTGTGGGGCACCAAGTCCCGGGGAGTTCAGTGTTTTTCATGGCTGGTAAAAGAGTAAAAGATTTTGTTACACTCTTATAGCATGGTCTTTATGCTGTGGCTCACAGCATAAGCTTCTTTTTATCTTGGACGTTAATTTTATGGATCAAAAATAACCCCTTCCAGAAATGTTAGAAAAAGCCCTAGGTTTCAGCTGTAGCTCTCAGTCTCTGTCCCATATTCCAGAACTGATGATACCTGCTGTGGTTTTGATATGTCCTTAGCCAAATAATGATTAAATTTCTCAAGTCTGAATATGTAACAGAATCTTCAAATGTCTTTTTATATAATGTACTGGTGCTGCTACTTGTGCCAGGATTACTGAAAAAAGAATTTATTTGGGTGGAGAAATAAGGATCACCTCCGATCAGGAATCTGTAATTGTGGAGGTGGGTAGGGAGCTTCCCAGGAGACTAATGGCTGTCTCTGCATTTCAGAGAGCCTCATGCCTGTGACAGGGAGCAGTCAGCAAGCAGGCCTGGAAACAGCGTTTCCTGAACATCTATCTTTCTCTAAGGTGTAATATTGTGTGCTTACATTTATTTGCACACATTTTTACAGAACCATACATTTTGTTCCCATTTTTTTCTGAGCCTTGATTCACAATCAGTATTCAAAGTTTATTTGCTTGGAGAGAGTTGTATCGATTTACTGAGTATTTTTCCAACAGTCTTTCAACATGATTTTAACAGCTAATGATAGACTGGTTTGGGTTGGAAGGGACCTTAAAGATCATCTAGTTCCAACCCCCCTGCCCTGGGCAGGGACACCTCCCACTAGCCCAGGTTGCTCACAGCCCCGTCCAACCTGATCTTGAACACTGCCAGGGAGGGGGCAGCCACAGCTTCTCTGGGAAACCTGTGCCAGTGTCTCACCACCCTCACAGTGAAATATTTCTTATCTAATCTAAATCAACCTTCTTTCAGTTTAAAACTTACCCCTCATCCTATCCCTACACTCCGTGATACAGAGTCCCTCCCCATCTTTCCCTTTAAGTACTGGAAGGCCGCTATCAGGTCTCCCCAGAGCCTTCTCCAGGCTGAACAACCCCAACTCTCTCAGCCTGTCCTCATAGCAAAACTCACAAATAGAGCGTGAAGAACACTAGTGATATCAGCACTGTGACAACACGTAGTTTTGGACTGAAAGTCTGGTCACTATAACGTGAGCACAGCTTAACACTGGGGGAGGCTGCACCGGAGACAATATTAACTGAGGGGACCTGTTAGCTCAGGAAGGGGAGGCGGCAGCAGTTATAATATTAAGGACAGAACTGGGGATGAGAGATAGGATATATTAAGTCCTGGAGGAGGAATCAGCTGCTAAATCCAGCTCTTTCCCCTCCCCCGTGTCACAGGCGAGACTTCTCAGACATGACAGTTCAAGATAAAAACTCAATTTTGTATTAGAGATAATTCTCTGTAAGTGATGATCCGTCACATGTGATGGAGCACTGTGACAGCATCTCTCCAGAAGAATTCTGGCAAAAGAAAAATGGCATTTTCTACCCACATAAAATCTCTGCCACAGCTCAAACCCCAGAGGAAAACTGCAAGAACCATGATCAGATGTGAACAGTGTGTTTCAAGCTAATCAAAAGCACAGTGATAAGCTTTGCCTACCATAGACACATTACCAAAAGTAGTATGATTGTAGAAGTAGGACCCTGAAAAGATAACATGCATCTATACTGGTGGAGATGCACAGAACAGGTTGGAGTACTATATAATCTGGAATCAGTCTCTTCCAGTGTTTTTATAATACCCACGGAAAAAGACATCCTCAGTCCAGTTTCTAAGCAGTGTTATGTTTTTCACAGACTTACTTTCTTGTACAGATCCAAACTAGAAAGACAGTTAATAAATAACACTGTAATGAGCCATGCTGGAATTGCAGCTTTTGCAAATTGCCTAAGTATATAACATGCAAATGACATCAATTCAGTTCCTTCAAGTGCTGAATCTCTCTGAAAATCAGACCCTCGCACTTAAGAGTCTGTTCATAGGCTTTTCATTAGAAGAGCCACATTAAAATTATTTTATGATCTGCACTGCAAATAATAGTACCTATAACGCTATAGGAATGGCTATATTTGATATTCAAATATTACCATTTCTAGGTTCTACTGAACTGTTTGAAATACAGATAAGGTAGGTAAATGGCAAAGTACAGAAATCCATAAAGGCCAGTGCTTTATATTAGCTAGTAGTCACAGCCACGGGATTTCACTGAGGCCAACTTACTCAGCAAGCTCAAGAAGGGTACTTGTAATCTGTACAGAACCTCAGAGTTGCAGTCTGTTGCACTAAACAAGGGATGGTTAAATGTTACACATCTGGGCCTAAAATAACCTCTATGTCATAATTGAGAGAACTTTGAGCTATCTACTGAAACAACTGGCACAGGTCAATGGCCAACACTAGCTGCTGCAGTAGGTAATGCATTTAAAGCCCCGTGATAATTCCTGTCTTTTTGAGTAAATTAAAAAAATATTTTGTTTCTATGTTTAGGGCATAGTACAACAAAAATGTTAAAAACAAGCGCCCTCCGCCCCAGCATTACTGACACTCTGAAGGAGTAGACACAGATTTCAGACTTAGCAAGAACCATGTGATCACACCAAGTCCTAGAAGTCCCAGCTATAAATTGGAATGCAGAAACCAGGTTGTATATCTAAATGAGTTTCCCAGTAGTATAGCAAAGTATCCATGAAATACCTGACATCAAGAGACATCTTTAGCTTAGCAGGGCCTTTGATGGCCTGCTACATAAAGCTGGGGAGCCAGTTCAAAAGGCAGAGGACAACTGCAATGAAAGACACCCAGCTGGGAGCATCCAGGCCTGCTCTCAAAGTCCTCATTGTATTTGTCAGCTCATGTGATGATGCTCAGGAAAAAATCTTTAAATCTGTTTTGCTTGCTTAGCCCTGTGGTATTTCTGCTGTTTGCCACTGGCTACCTGTAATGCAAAGGTCCTTACCTTGCTACCCTTAACATAGCAAGAAGGCAGCAAGCATAGTTTTACTTGAGATGCTCTGACAGACTCCTCTCAGGGATGCCCAGAAGCATGTTTTCATCACACTCCTTTTTCCCAGTGCTGACAGCTTCTAAACCTGCCACTTCCATCATGGTTATTGTCCTTTCCTCCCATGATGGCTGCTGATCTGGCCAGGGCTGCAGCAGCGCAAACCACAGAGCAGTTTCGAGATTGTAGAGATGAAGACCTACAGCTTTGGTGAGCTGCTGACGAACTGCAGGACCCAGCAACTGCAGCATTATCAGCTGTAAGGACTGTTCTGCAAGATCCGAGAAAGAAAGGGGCTGCGGGCTGACAGTGAAAGCAGTTGTGAAACGGAAGCGAGGGAACCCCACAGTATTAGAGACGGAAGGGTCACAGAGAAATGCACTTGAAAAACTGGTGCTGTTCAGACGTCCTGAGCCTTTGTTCTCACTGTCAGTGAGGAGTCTCATTCTATGTGTCAAGTGACTTGTAATATCTTCAATTAGTTTGGAAGGAAGAGTAATCACCTCTGAATAATCGGGGTATAAGAAAAGCAAGTGATGTTTGGAAATACAAAGAACAAGATCAAAAACATTCTTATAGGGATTCTATAGGGATATAATAAAAGAAACAGAAGGGGATGAAAGCTATCCTGATCGTCCATCTGTAGTATGATGTGGCGTATTCATACCTTGGACTTAACTCTGGTTTAGGCAAAGACAGACCCTAAATGGAACTTTATCATATTCTAAGTCTTCGTAGCCAAAATCAACAGCTACATTCAGATAAGTACGTATTGTCAAAATTAGACAACAGCTTTGGCCTCGGTCATTTCTAGTTGTTTCAGACTGAGTATGGAGAAAAAAAAAGAATCCTTTTGCAGAAATTGGTTCTGCTACTGTACTTATCCCCAATTTTCTGAACTGTCAAGCCTCATTTCTTCTGTTATGTAGATTGACAGTCCTCTCAATAGTATTTCTCATTATGGTTTGAAGGACAGCATGGCCTAGTTTTCTGGGGTAAGCACTGAATGAGGGAAATGTAACCTGCTATTACTTTGTCCATGGTGTTCTGTAATGCTGATAATGATATTGGGTTCCTTCTCATACGCTGGCAATTTGCTAGACAGGACGATTGACAGAGCTGTAATTCATCAGCCACGGGCTTGCGTGTAACAGACTGTGGCAAGGTGGCAAGTGTCCCAGTGTAGATGATTCGAGCTGAACAAAACAGGGGGGATTTCAAAGGTCCAGCTGCTGTTTTCATGTATTTTGATGCAGCCACATGGAATAATAATTCACTCAGGATTACAAAGAGAGGGGATGAGTTGCTTAAGAGAGAGGAGGAACTTAACACTAAACTGTGTGGTGGAAGGCAGGGTTTTCTCTGTGCTTGTCAGTCCTCCTCTGAAATAATATCCTTCATAGAATTCTGTTAATTCATTGCCAATTTGATATGAAAAAGGTTATGTTTCCACCAAGCCTTTTATCCTTTAATTAGATTTTTCTGTTATTGATGCTCTCATAATAAAGGTTATGTTTGAATGGAATTTGTACGCTTACATGACATTTAAAACTGCACAGAAACACTGTGTGAAGTCATTGCATGCAAAAGTGCTATTAACTGCATGTCAGCATCCAATAAACTCTCTGCACTTTTAATCCTTTTTTAAGATCTTGAAGCTTATCTGATGTTGTGACATTTCATGGCATTTAAATGTCTCAGCAGCGGGACTTTGTTCTTCTCATGCGGACAGCTCTTCTAAGACTGAAAGAGCTCTAACACTGCAGAAGAAGCAGGGAAGATGACAAAATGTGCTGGATTGCCAACTATTTCTCAAGTAAATTGTTGTAGCCAGCTGAACTGCAAACATAAGCTGAAAGCTCAGACTTTTCCAGTGGTTTGTAGCATGCTGAGGCGATCTGGAGTTGGAAGGACGCTTGTGCCGAAAACAAAGTTAAAGTCAAATTCAGCTGGAAGGTCTAAGGGGAAGAAGTATGAAACACTGGTGTGGTATCATAAAGACATATTACCACATACTGGATGATCTATTGTGAAACTGTTCTTGAAAGCTTCAAACTGCCAACCGGTTTCAGACACAACATGAGGGGTTTGTAAAATGAAACCTGACACAAGTGAGAATAGTTTAAATGACTGACGAACAGTGTGCTTATTTCATTAACCGTTTCCCCTGCAGTGCTTCAAATCCTAATGCCCCAGTGGTGGTGGGGGGGCAGGCAAGCTGCAGAAACCCACCCCCAGTGCAGCAGCTGCCCTCGCGTGCAACACAACCACGGAGCGAGTGAGTGGAGAGCAGGACAGGAGGGCGGTCAGGTCTTTCCCTTTCAGTAATGCAGTAAGGGTATCAGCTGCTTTGCAAGTTGTTATTCTCTGGTGTGAATGCACTCCCCACCAATGCAACAGTTTTTGGCTTTATGCTGTCAGCAGCTGACACATACCTGTAGCCTAACTGCCTTCCACCAGACCTTTTACACTCTCCGGTAAGTGTGTAATCAACCATGACTGTATTCATCCTCTACTGCAGGTTGACCATGCAGACAGACAGAGACGACTCGGCAGCTGAGGAGCTGATAATAGAAAGTACAATAAATCCAAAAGAATGGCGGCAATGACTGTCTTTATTGCTTGGGTGCTTGCCTTGGGATTGCTCTGCCAAGGGGGATGCTGACGCACAGCACTGACGAAGGAAGAGGACATTAAGTCTTACTGGAGTATTAGAGAGGGCTGGGCTGGTCCAAAGGACCAGGGGTGGACACTGTAATGGAAATACCTTTTAACTGTTATAACCCATGATTTGAGTTGCATGTTATAGGACTTACTGTAGCAGGAACCACCTGAGCCAGTGGGGAACAAACCTTACAAGAAGCAGTGCAAGTGCAACAGTGACCCAACCTGAGCTGGTTTTGGTGCCCCGTAACCCCATGCAACACACCACCTCTCCTGTCCTGAGTGACCATCATAATAAATGGAGACCAAAGTTCTGGACTAAATGGTGTCAATGGACATTTTGTGGTCATTTGTGGACATTTATGGACATTTTACAGACATTTCACTAGACTAAGGAAATCATATCTGTGTATTATATCAAAGGATGGGAAGGGCAGTGGTGGTCAGTGAGGATGTATTGCATAGTGTGAAACCTGAGCACAACATAGGTGGTATGGAAAAGCAGTTTCTAATATATATCTCTATGCAAAGACACAACAGCATCATACAGGTATAAGCATGATATTGTTCATGGATCTTGCACATACCAGGTACATCAGAGGCATTTTGAGGTGAAATCCAGTAAGGGCTCTTCCTAGTTTCGGCATCTAAGTCAGCTCATTGCAGAGCTGGCTGTCTCCAGAGACCCGTAGCACGTGCTCACACCAGAAGTGACTTCACTCTTCGTTCTTTTACTGAGACAGAAAAACTCTCTGAAATCAAATGGCTTTGTCTTGCAAAAAGTAGCCAGGCCCCTTCTAAGAAATACAGTTTAATCTTTTTCCAAGTAACATAAAATTTGTTTGCCAAGTTTTAAGGGAGATAAATCCAATTTGTATAGAGGGGATGCCTATCATTCTGCCAGTCAAAAGATGCACACACCTTTAGAAGAACCGAGTTCAGCCCCCAAATTGCTTCCCTGAGGAAGCAAACTGCAAGCAGAGGAAGAGTTGTTTGGTGCCCTGTGATCCAGAGAGAAATGAGATCTCAGGGGTGTTTTGAGACTGAGCTGAGGCTGGCCTGGCCTGGCCTATTTTGAGAGAAATATATTTTTGTAGACCGCAAACTGTGCTGAGTTCTTGAGTCCAGCTGTAGATATGACTAAGTGTCTGCGGGACTAACTATAGGTGTGCTGGTATCCCGGGATCTGGCCGGAAGACTCTGCATGGTTTATGTGTAACATGTTACTTGGGGTACACCACGATCTATTTCTGGCTACCCTGTGGCAGAGCTATGGATTTTCTCTCTGAGGGTGCTTGAACAAAATGAAACTACTGCCGCTCTCATTGACAGATATCATGCACTGTTTAGCCCCAGGTGAGCAAAAGTTATGCCAGGTCTATGTTATCACTGCTTCTGGAATGGCTATAGGTAGACCAAAATTCTCAAAATAGATTTTCACCACTACAAATCAAGGTTTGCTGGGCTACACTTCTGGGACCCTGTCTTTGAAAATGTCAGTCATGATGCAAATAGCTATCAGATGTCTTCCTTGGGGTACGTTACGCATGTAAAACACCCTGACTTTAGTCACTGGCAGTTATTTATATTCCAATTTCTCCACACATTTTGTGGAAATATTAGTCTGTGGTCCAGGCTGAGGTTGTTTCTAACTTTATCTCAGTTGGTTTGCCTGCCTCTATTTATAACACTCTTGCCACCTTTCCTGAAAGTTGCCACACAGCTAAATCTATGATCTCACCATCCACTGTTTATTCTGTACCACTGCAGAAAACGAAAAGAAACATCACAGCTCTGTCTCCTTGGCATGAGGGATGCCACTGTGAAGGCTCAAGTTGGTCTCAGATCCACTTTACTGAAAATTTCTGGCAAATACCCTTTCAACACATGAGAAAAAGAGCTATTCAGAGATCTAGGTGGGAACACTTCAGATAATTTAGTCTGCCTAACAACACTTAAAATCACAAGTTCACCCAGTCTCTTCTGCTTATGTCCTTCACCTGCAGCAGATCTTTAAATCCACATCCCATCCTTTCTAAGAGCTATAAAATGGTAATTAAACTATTTTTGTAGGCTAATTTTTCTCATGGTAAAACTTGTACTTTTTTTTCTACTGTAAGTCTGCCTGCCTTGAGCTTTCACTCATTGACCAGATAACAGATCCCGCTATAATCAGAAATCTTTCTTGTAGTCTAATCAGGCTTGAAACATGAATTATTTTATGCATCAAATTGAATATCTCACTGAAGTGCATTGTCAAGTCCTCAAGTCGTTCTTTTGCCTTCCTTGTTAATCCTTTTTGATCTCTCAGCATAAATTCTGGTGTTGACACTATGAAAACATATATAACATTTCAGGAATGACAGAGACATGATCCGTGCTAGTGATACATCACATGGGCTGCCATTGCTAGTCACACCTTTCTTCTTTCCTAAATGTGTTTAATGCTGTCATGTAGTCGAGTGATCCAAATCCAAATGACTTAAACTCCCTTTTATTTACACTTCAGTAAAATGCGTCCTCTGTAAATTGTGTCCTTAATTATATCTTTTTTTTCAGATCAGTATAAAATTGAAAGCAACCATCAGGCCCTACATGGCACTCCACTAGAAACACTTGTTCAGGATGGTGTTTCCTGTTCAAAGTTAATTACATATTAATAACATTAAACTAATTTTAGGTCATTTAAATTATTTTAAATTGAAGTTATCAGACATGACACAGAGTATCAGTACAATATTATCAAGTTATATGCTCATCAAATAAGAAGTTGGGCTTACTCTTAATTTTGCTTAGTGAAATAATTTTTATTGAAAATTTTTAAGTCATCACCCTTTGATTTAGTTCCTTTTCCCTCCCCCTCCATTTTTGACCAGTTTAAATTAATGCTTTCTTTTCCAGAACTGCACAGATCACGCAGTCTCTGTCTTTACTCCTTTAGAGTATAACTGGTCTTCTGGCGTTTCTGTTCTGGGAACTTTCTCAGCTTACCACACAATTAGGAACAAAGTCAAAGGTTCAGAAAGTTTCTGGACAACTGTTTTAATATTTCAACATGAGAAAAGGGATCTGAATCCATCCCTTTTTACTTAAAAGTACCACTACTTTAGCTATAAATATCTGTTTGAAGTAATGCTGTACAAAACTGAAATGTCTGACAGTAACAGCAGATGTCATCTTCAGTGTGAAACAGGGGTTTACGCTCAGCAAACAAAGCACAGACCAGGGATTGGGTTTTGTTGCTGAACATCATGTGAGTGTTGATGCTCCCCAGCAGGAAATACGAAACATAACATTGACTCACTTTGGTGTCTACTGCAAACCCACAAACCATCATTCTTTGAGTCTCACAAGTCTCAGGCTTGGCAAAGACCATCATTTTATGTACTTTTAAAAAGAAAAGTACATTTTCCTCTGAAAAAAATGGTAAATCCTGTGCTTGCACTGTACTAGAATGCTGAAAAACCTTATACAACCACCTAATTAACTCAGCTACCTCTCTTTACAGCACTTTTCTTCCTACTTTAAGGATAGATTCATTGTTCTGAAATGCTCCCCTTTGTAAAGATAGCAACAAGCAATCCTAAATTCTAATCATTGCAAGTATCCATCAAAAAGCCCAAGTTTTTGAGCATATTTTTCAGATTTTGGAACAAGACAGGAAGACAAATTTTCAACAATCAAACAGAGCAGTTAGCAGTTACTATTTAATGAGTGACAGGTCTCATTTAGACTAACTTACACTTTTTTTTTCCTCACACATTCCTTTCTGGTACTGAAATATAGAGCCAGACTCTTTCTGATAACTCTATTTTGCTAATTAATCTAATTAAGTGCTGTATGTAATTTTGCAGAGTAGAGTAAGCTATTCAAGATTGTCATCATTAGGTTAAAGAGCTGACAATTGATGGTGATAATTTTTTCTTAACAGGCTGTAACCTTTCTGCAAGCAACCCCTTCCCCCAGGGGAGTTCTTCAATTAAATCAATAATGCTTCTGGGGAGAAAGAAGAACTTTGCTTTTTAAGAATCATGTAAACAGATCTTCACCAGCTTCTCATTGCTTTGCTTGAGAAAAAAAGCAGCAGCTGGTTATTAATACCTGCTGTGATCAGCTTTGACAAGCTTGCGCTTAAGAATAGCAACTACTCTCTAGCTAGCGTGCAGGTTGAGAAGGAGGGATTCTGAAGGTGTCAAGTGGGGTCTGGAGAAACCTTGGCAAAATAATACAGTATCTGCATCGGGTAATTGACAGGACTTGGAGTGCTTCCTAGGCAGGCTGGGGAAATGAGCTTTAAACTGCTGGTGTATTCATTATTGTTCAGATACAAGATGACCTGACAAAAAGATTAATGTAACTGGAAGAAGAGGTGGGGGAAGCTCATCGTGACTCTTGCCAGCCTTAATGCTTCAATAAGCAGGTCCTGGAGAGAGATTTTGTGCTTTTTTGCCATTCCCAAATGCCATTGTTTTGCCTGCAGACCTCTCAGGTGGGGACGGGAGCCTTCTAGGACTGAGTGTGCCTGTGTCTCTGCCGGAGGGAGCCCTTCAGTTCTTGGTGGTGACCAGACCCTGATGTCCCTGGTCTGAGCAAGTTCACGCCGAGCTCAGTGGCGACTGCACAGAGCCTGAGCAGAGCTCTGCCTGTGGAGCAGCCAAACACATATGAGTCCTCCTGACGGCCCTGGGGGGCTCTGTAAATGGAGGCTTCTGCAGCGGCCAGTGGGAGATTTTCTAGCACTTAATTTTGCTTCAGATGCCTGATTACCTTCTCTGTCAAAAGAGTGCGTAGCCCTACTGTGGCTGGGTCTCACCTCTTTCCCTTGGCTTGGTGCCTTCCCTCTGCAAGCTCACGGCATCCTGAGGACATGACCACAGAGGTGCCTCTGTCTCCCTTCCCGCACAGCCTGACCTCTCGGGCAAAAAGCTCGTCTTTGCTACAAACAAGGAGATGTTTCACACAAAAGCAGGAGCTAAAAAAGACGACTACTTTCTGCCTTTCTTTTATTTCTCAGGCCTGACCCTTTAACCATGGCAGTTTGCAGGCTGGCAGGTGCTGGGGCAACATCCGCTCCAGAGACTGTTCTCCTCAGTGGATGGGCGCCAGCTCTGTTGCACAAGAATTTGGCCCGTTTGGGGAACCACATGGGAAACAAAACTTGCATGAAGTAATACGTAACGATAAAAGCCAGGCTTCAACAAGAAGCAAGGATGAAATATCTCAGCAGCTTTTGGATTTGGTACATTTTAAGCTTTTGTATGATGTTACAGATCACCCTCAGCTTGTTTGAAGTAGTTAGTCTATCTCTGCTTAATACTGTTCATTAAAAACTCCAGAAATTTGACATGTGGTTCACCTTTCTCTACAAAAGGTCTCTGAGCACAGGCTGCCAGTACTGATAAAGGAAGGTTAAATAAAAGTCCAGGTCAGTACTAAACCAGTGGTCAGGGATCCCATAGGGCAGGGAATATTTGAACAAAATAAATTTAGAGAATATTCAGTATGCATTCAGAGATTTTTCCATTTAGATCCTGTTGCCTGGATCCATTGAACTAATTTCTAGCAAATGCCTTGACTCAAAAGATAGGGCTTTTTTTTTTTTGGGTTTTTTTTTTTTCACTCTGGCTGCAGCCTTTAACACTACAATAGGTAATATACAGCCACAAAAACATACCGTGGTTTCTTGTTCATTTCTTACACGGGAATTTGCTGCTGCTATGGACACTAAATGTATTCCATTCCCTGTATTATACAATTTTTACTTCATTGGGTTTCTGTCCTTGGGTCTTAGAGCTAGAAAGTTACTTTGTGCAATGAGGAAGAGAATTACAGTTTTTATTAAAATGAAAAACCAGCTTTATAGGGGTTTTGAAGGTTTTATTCAAGTCTTTACTTCCACCATCTTTGCAGCATTAAGTCAAAGTTCTCCTATAGATGCACACAGCAGGACGCTCATAGAGAAAACAACCCAGCAAAGCTGATTGTGACATCAGGAGAGGCAATTGCACAGTGTGACTTCTATGCTATGGCCACAACTAAGAGGTTTGTGTTTGCATCAAAAGGAAAGTATGCTCAGAAAATTAGGGGAAAACCCTCCTGCTTTTTCTGTTGCTGTTGTATGTTCAGTATGGTTTTAGCGGCACAAGAACCATTGACAGGACTCAGAAGTGATGTCGCAAGAGGCTTTTCACGTAGCAAACGTTAGTCAAAAGAATTAGACTGAAGCCTAAATTCTTTGGGACTGTAAAATGGGACTGCGAGTTGTGCACCTGACATTATTTCTCCGATGGGACACTTACACTAACTATAACTCTGACTGTACTCACCATTACTTTCTTTAGAGGGATGGAATAATGTGCTAGTCAGAGCACGCGTGCTGCTGCAAGGCTATTTACGTAGCTACTTGTCTGTAACAGATGCACCAAAGGAAAGGGGCTGCTTTGATCTTAGCCAGTGAGAGCAGAGCAGTGCATACACAAGACCTGAGCTCTCTTCCTGACATTGTCATTCAGTGCATCGAATTACGCGTGACAAATCAGCTTCCTAAGCTCTGTACCTCAAAAATGAAACAGATGGGCTGTATCAGCTTCCTCCCACTGTTAAATGAGGATGAAGCATGTATTGATGAAAATTCTCCCTGGCAGATTGCTTTGAGATCTACAGGCTCCAAGGAGTACAAAGAGTTAACCTTATAGAAGGGTAACTTTTTTCCATGTTCTGGTTTTAGAGAGAAGGGATGTTTATTTTTAATAATTTTCCATTTGGGTTTTGCCTTAGTTTAGTTTTTGAGGGTGGATCTAAATTAATACAATGTTCATTATGCTCACTGCACAGATAGGCGCACAGACAATTTTGCCCTTAGGAGGAGGCAGGACATAAATGGCAGCACACACTGGGCAATTCTGCTGTTGCATTGGTGACAAAAGCAAAAAAACCTTTCCTCTGCTGATCGTGCATGGGATTAAAAGGGAACTAGATGTACATTAATTTAAAAGCACCACCTCTATGTAATATATAATTTTTGTAAGAAAATAACATTTACCACATAGTCAGTAACCAATTTAAGTAAAAATTAAACTGGAGACCATAGATCTTTGTTACTTGTGATATTTAAATGAACAAAGCAGCAGTGCAGATTTATACATTAATGTATCTTGCTTAACACTGTTTACTTCCTCTAATGACTTCAGTCAATCCACTTGCCTCAAGCACAGTTTATGGCTGGAGGGTATTTTGGACTTATTGAGGCATCTTGGAATACTTTTCAGATAAAACAGAGGCAACTGAGCATAAAGCATATGATATTACCAATGGTGGTGGTAACATTTTCTCAGCAGAAACGATAGAGGAGAGAAAAGCCCTCTCCCTCTTTGGGGAATGACAGCTACATCTCTGGAGGATCTAAGAAGGAAAGTGAACTTGGAAATAATTGCTCTGGATGCTCATTACATTGACGCTGTTACACAGGACAGGAATATGTTTTCGTAAATTTATTGCAAGACCAGTATGAGCCCTCTCTATATTCCCTTGAAATCACGCAGGGATTAGACGGATGTTGTTTGCAATCCCATCATACGAAGGGTGTTGTGCCAAGGGTGACTTGAAGTGGCTGCTTGCAGTGGGAACAGGAGTGATCCCTTCCTGTGCTGATAAATCTAGGACATGGGATGGCTGTATTCAGCATTCAACTGGCAAAGCAAAATAAGGAAAACAAAAAAGGCAAACGCAGTACATGAATGAAAAAGAGGGAACTTACTCAAAGCAAGAACTAAGAGATTGCTGGAATATTGTCTGTTTTTAAAAATAAAATCTTAGTCAGAGTAAGGGTAAAGAGTATATTTAGAGCCAACAAAACAACCTGGCTTTCCTGGCTCTATATATACACTATTTTGCCAGGCTCCAGCTAAAACCACCCAGTTTTTCCCCTCAGAAACAAACAACCCTGTTTGCTCCCAAAACTCAAAGAAAGCTTAATTTGCTTTAAGCTGCTAAAAAAACTTCCTGCATCTTGGGTTAGCATTGTGTGCCAGGCTTCAGCGTGCTGAGAAATGAAAAAGTGCTTTGTAATGGAAAAGCCAGTTCATTCCTCGCTATGTGGTGCCACGGTAATAAAAAAGAAAGTTGCAAACCTTCTCCTCTTAAAGAGGCCAGAAGGAACAGGGGATTAATTTAAAGAGTTCAGACTCAAGATCACTGTGAGCAGAACTATACTCTCCAGCCATTTCCAGCCTCAGAGAACACTGGTTTTCTTGGATATTTGGTAATTCAGTGAACTGCATGATAGAAAGAGAAAACTGCATAAAGCTACTCACTGTTACAGAGTGGGAGGTTAATGAAGTTCATTTAACAGACCAGTGGTGCAAACCCGTTATCAGATGGCTTGTGCAGATCCCAGATGGCTTAAGTAAAGCTGGGAACTTAAAACAGGTACCTTGCGTTTTGTCATTGGATTAACAAAGCATCGAGATACTTGCAGCTCTTCTGTAGCAGGGTCAATGACTTTCCATACCTATGTGCTTTAACCGAGAAGGAACACATTTTAGCACTGCGCACTTCTAAGTCACATTTTTTTGGCCAGCTAATTGAATTATTTTTGTCATAGCAGAACAGCACTGGAAAACCTCAGACCTTGTCCTCAATTGCTGCACCACTTTGTGGGTGAAGCAGGCATCACACTGAGCATGAAGTGCTGCTCTTCCTCCTCCCCTGCTAGATGAGGAGCCACATCTGGCTGCTGCAAGGGGAGACCAAGCAGCCCCTCACTGCATTGCTGGCTGTGATATCTGCAGAGCAGAAAAAGCAGCCAGGCTGGAGGGGAAAAGCCACTCCACCCTGGTTAGACAGTATGTAAAATGCAGAGCTAGTTCAATTTTCAGAAGTGTATTACTTTGGGTCTGTGACTAAATCTGTAAGACTATCAGGTATCACTAATTCCCTACCAGTTCAATCTCTTGTAGCACTAGCCTTTATACTGGAATTATTTTTTTTTTATTTATTTGTTTGTAAAATGATTACTACTAGTGCAAACTTTAATGAGGTAGTACAGTTTATTCTGCTCTTGGCCAGGAGACCACCCCATGCAGATACGCCAGCAACACTTCTTGACAATTTTGGATCCCCTCATCTCAGCAGACCTGCAGTGTATTACTGTTACCAGTTGTCCTTTTGCATATGGCTTTCACCATCCTCTTCAGCAGACCTGTAAGGAATGTTTTTAGAATGCAGTTCTTCCAAGAGCTGGAAGGAAATTAAATATTTTGTGGCCCTTCCAGGAATAAAATCTGATCAAGGTCTTGCAAGAGCAGGTCCGGTTCTGGGTTCAGGCACATGCTTGCTGTGATGCTATGAAAAGTTTCGTGGAGTGTATACTCTGTGTGTGTATGTATCTGTATATCTATATATCTATATATCTATATAGATATAGATATAGATATAGATATAGATATATCTCCTCATCATACCTCAGGACTACGTTTACCATAAACACCTACAAAACCCCGTTGATTCCACATTTCTCACTCAGCACCTAAATGTTTTGCTGTATCAGGATTCACCACTTTGAACGACTACATCTACATGCATGCTTCTCCATTTGACCCGTGCTTGTAGAGGGCTGTGGGAAGGTGCCCCAGGCAAACACCTTCAGGAGGGACACCTACCTCCAGCTCCTTTGGCCACCCAGCAACAGCTCTCCTGCATGAACCCATGTCCTGCACTCATCTGGACGTACAATGGCACTCCCCAAGATGGGGGACAACAGTGGCAGAGAGAAGACTGGGTAGGGAAGGCAAGAGCCCTGTGCCAACATCTTTCTGCCATTTCCCTGTTCCTGTTTGCATATTTTCTCAGCAGCCACCTGAAGATAGAATGGCAGGCACCAACCCCATGGGCTGTGTCCCTGCAGTTTAAATCCTCTCAGGATGTTGCTTTTCCTCCACACTCATCCCAGCAGGCCATAGCCATATCTTCCCTCTGGCCAAAATAAGGCCCCACACATGCCTCTCGCTGGGGAACTTTGAGCCAGTACGCCTCCCCAAGGACAGATGTGCAGGCACTAGAGCGAGAAGAGAGGGGCTGCTGGTGCCCAGGACCTTCTTGAGGGCACCAAGCATCAAGACCTGATTTCTGCAGACATCAAGAAGCATTGCCTCTGAGCCCACTCTAAGAGCAAGGCATGTGTGAGGGCCTCAGCAGCACCCCTTCATGGCATTGGACCAGCAGTGTCTGGGTATGAGAATGGTCCCCGAGGGGACAGGGAGGATGCTACAGATACATAATCCAAGTACAGGTAACAGTAGCATTATCTTTAATAATATATTGCTTCCACTGGCCAAAACACAGCATTTTAGTTAAGACACCGCATTTCATTTGCATCTGGTGTTTACACAAGCCAGTGATTCAATGCCAGACAAATCCTGCATAATCTCTTTGGTAAAGTACTGTTAAAACAGCTGCCCGCAGCATTTCTTCTCTGTCTTCTTGATAGAGGTGATGGCTGGTCCTGTGGGCAATAAAGAGCCAATGACAGTTTCAGCCTAATCAGTTCATTCATTCTTTCAGGAGAAATGTCCAGAAACCAGCAACAATTTTATGTATCTTCAAAACTGGATGACTCAGTAAAGTCATGTCTTCAAGGTGGCTCTCAAATCAGCTCTCTTTTATATGTACCAAGAATGATAACATATGGCATCTATGAAAGAGGAGATTTAAAGCTCTAGAAGTTAGTTTTAATCTTATAGAAGACTGTAAAAGGATGCTTCAGCAAAGCTTTGTGGAAGTCACCCAAAGGTCTTCTGCCAATGTTGTTTAAATAAGAGTTAACTGAGTTATTAGTTCCGTTTTGAGTCCTTGTTTGCTTCAAATTCCTTGCCTAAAATATCTTAATCTTTCTTCTTTTTTCTGTGCCTCATGGCTGAGCAAAATTAGTAATTTGGGGATTTGGGGTGGGGTGGGAGAGGCTATGTTATGAAAGCAACTGCAGACTGCATTTCTATGCATCCTAATTTTTTTTTTTTTTCTCTTCAGAAGAAGTCTATTCCACAAAGAGACAGCCAAGTGGACTATGTGCATCCCTGCATTTATGAAAACAAAAATGCAGGCATCAGAATGAAGGGAAGAAACAAAGAGTCAAAATGAATTATCAATGCACTATTCACTAACCTTCCTGGAAGTGATATCCTTCCTGAAGATAAAACTATTCTTTTTCTGTGCCAATGTGTAAAAGTAACCTAACAACCTTTGCTGAGATACTTAGTTTGCTCACTCTTACACAAGTGCTGTTTTGGAGCAAAGAATGATGTGCTGGTGTGGACAAGATTGGTGAATTAGTGTTAATCCAGCCAACTGCAGGAAGAAGACTGGAATTAAATCATTTTATATATCCAAAGATCATTAATAAGTAGAATGCAAGTACTTTTCTACACTGTTCAACAGAGGCAGTACATTATGCATGTCTCTCTTGTATGCCATCCCAGCCAGCAAGGGAAGCACTCACCACTTGTTTCAAATTTGTTTTCTCTTAGGTTGCGGGCACACTTGCTAAAGTTTACTAATTACATTTTGGAAAGATTAGAGAGATGGTTTGGGAATAAAAAGAATCCATAAAATCCTGAAAACAAGTCCAGACAAACAAGTAGGCTGGATAAACCCTTATACAAACCATTACAAACTTCTTGCATCTGCCCCTGTGGCAGGTTGTGGACCTGTGGATTCAGCTGGATTTTCATTTTAATCCCCTGAAGTCTCATGAACTGGAGGAATTCAGCATGGAGACAGCTTGCAAAGTCAAGTCACAAAAGTGTTCGGTAAGGTTGTCTTAACTTCTTACTGAGGGTGGTCCTTTGCGCAAATATGACTCAGATTCTTCTGAGAGTGCAGTATTGGAGGCTCTATGGGATTGTGATAAAAGACTGTTATAGAAAATGAAACAACAGACATTCCCAGGCAATCTGAAGAAGACCCAGTATCAGCCATTCTCCTACTTCTATTAACTCATTTACGCTATACAAGGGTGATCAAGAGATCTGGATAATTTAGTATTAACAATATTAGCTGTCAGAGTAGAGGGGCAAAACACGGCTTATTAAAAACGTGATTGGTGCATGGTGTAACATTTTCAAAAGACCGCAAGCAGTACTTTCACCAGAGCCGGAGGACAAGTCCGGAGCAGCTCTCCAGTCTCTAATGTAAGCTGCCACATTGCCTACTGCAGTCCTCTGAAGGACCCACAGTGTACCGCTGTGAGTCCTGAACAGCACAGCCAGGGACATAATTTAAATTAACCCATTTTACTGCACACCTGCATTGCTCTAGGAGTGTGAACATGACTACTTGCTGTTGCTCAGCTTGCAGTCTCAAGGATGTTCTTGTGACAGAGAAAAAGCTAGCCCTGGTGCAACACCATGTCAGCATCAGCCCACTGCTTCCAGGCATGGACATCACCTGTTCAGTGAAACGCTGGGAGCTCTCTGCTCTATACTGCATCGTCTGTAAGTACCTGCAACCCATGGCTTGAGTGAAAGCTAAAGGAACAAACCTGTTTTTTATGGACAATCACCAACTCATGCAGGGCAAAAGGAAAATGAAAACCAAAGCAACCAGGAGCACATTGCAAACAATCACCCTCAGGTTCATGTGGAAAGACTTCTGTGTGGAGAACAAAAGGAAAAAAAAAAGGTAGTGGTCTAACTGGTGATGACAACAATCTTTGAAAGTGAATGGAGGAGAGAGAAACAATAACCTTTCTTTCCTTACAAATGCCACAAAGGCAGGGCAAGGGCTGGGGAACAGCCTACAACACCTACCTGTTCTGCCTAGCAGGTCATCCAAACCGTATTCCTTCTCCTCAGGGCAAAACCCAGTACCAGCCCCTTTGCTGGTGTGTTGGGAAGAGCATCCTTTGATGGAGAGAAGAAGAGGCTTACATTTGCTTGCCCTCTCTCTGATGAAGGGTGAAGTATCAGCCTGTGCTGGCAGGTCCTTGCTTCTCTGTTCTAGCTGTGCCTGCTTCGAAAGAAGCTCCTAAATTTCCTGTGGGATTCAGCCCAGACTCTCTTGAAGCATAGAGGATGTGAACCACAGTGTACTAACTCCTGCTAGTAATAGCTCTGTAACTTGCCACACACAACACTTCTGTGCCAAAATTAGATACCCTGAAGAAGCACCTCAGTTTTCTGCAAGAACAGTAGCAGCACTGTTCAGAAGCATCACTATGCAGCAGATAAAAAACTTTTAAAGGATCATGGTAAAACAACAGTAGAACAAAAGCACAGGGAAAGGAAAAAGTCTGTCTGCATCTTCACATTAGCCTGCACCCGACTGCCTTCATCATGTTAATTTTGTATTTTACGCGTGTTAGATCAACAGGGAGCACAGATGGCTGCACTCACGTGTGAGACTGCAGACACCCACTGGGGCACCAGCAGAACCTCTGTCACTTCCCTGTTATGTGGGGAGGGGGCTGCTGCCACCACAGTGACAGGAGTAGGTCACTGAAGGTTAATAAAGGCAGTCAGCACATAATTATCACTCTCTTGTTAGCCTTAGCCTCTTAGGAATAAATTAGAGGGACCAAGTACTGAGGAACTGTGAGAAGATGGGAGTGGGGCTGCACCTCCCCATGCAACAGGAGGGGAGAGCCACCTTCCTGGAGGGCCCTGATTCAATTCACTAGGGTATTTTAGAGACAATTGCATGTATATAAGGGGAAGTGTTAATATCTAAACATTTAAAGTAGCTACATTGATTTTCTTTAAGCGTTTAGTAGAGCTAAATATGAATCCAGAGAAAGCAAGCTTTCCTTTCTTTTATCCACTGACTGTGGGTACATCTATCACACAGATTGTTTTCACATTCCCCACCCCCCAAGTTTCTTGATCAATCTACATTACTCCAGGCCTTCGGTAAAAGGGACTCTTTAAGATGATAATAGTGCTCTTGAGACTACATCTCCAGAACGCAGAAATCTCATTTGCAACAAAGATGACAAGAGCTCCATTAGCCATCTCTTTGCACTTGGGTAAGCAATGAAGACAAGGCCTTCTGTATCAAGTTAAAGCAACAGATGAATTCCCAGGGTAGAGTACTTGCAAGGCAGAGCTGTTGTTACCTTTGCTATCAGCTTACCGTTGTTTCATCTCAATGCTGTCAGATGATGCATAAAATAGCTTGGGCTAATGCACAGTCAGGAAACATCGGTCACAGCCCTAAAAGGCCATAGGTCACAATTCAGACCAACAGTGGATCAGAATGAACGAAGGGAGTATAAAAAAAAGTTCAGTTTTAGGTGGTAGGCAGAGTGACATTACAAAATATAAAGTGTAAAATCCCACTCATTTTGGGAAACTTGAAAGTCAGAAAAATACCACTCTTGGTGTCACTTCGGCACTTTCATTATTAAACACTGCTCTCCACTTAGTTTTTTCCTTAGTCACCAATAAAACAGAATAGCTTCTGAACAGCAGCAGCTGCCAAAAAAAGTTAAAATCCTAATGATGCATCTCTGGTGTGCTTTGGCACCATTCTGGCATATTCCATGTAAAAAACCTCCTCCTGTGAAGGCTGTTATGATGGGTGAATCGTAATCTCTCAATGGGCTAAGTAGGTACACTTTGAGAAATGGTAGAAGACCTATTGGCTGGATTCCCCTGATGCCTGCAGAGTCTGAAATATCTACTACCCCTTTCCTCAGTAATCCTCACCACACATAGACCAGCTGCTGGGACAGCTGCAGAGCAAATTTCCGTGAGTGGCACTTGATCACCACTAGTACCAGGAGAGGTGGACAACTTGGAATTGGCATTTTCCTGTTGTCCTCCAAGTAAGCCTGACCTCTGTCTCTGTGCATTCTGCTGTGGCACAGCAAACACATGCCATTGGAGAAATCTGGCCTTCTTGGAGCAGAAGTATGCCGCTATCAAAGCCCACATACTGCTGTAGCTACTCAGTCTTCTCAGGGTAACAAGCGTCTGGCCACAGGGACTGGCCAAGTATGTTTTGTTTATTAGGCACCTTGTCCTTTTCTCAAAAATAGATTTGCATTGATGCCAGCTGCTAGTACATGTTGTCACCATCCTTGGCTGTTTATAGCTTTTTTTCCACTGGAACAAAGCTATAGACAGAAAGTATTGAATAAATAACACAATTAAGATCATGCCTTCCTATATGGCTGGAAAATTTTATCACACCCCCCCCCCTCCATCATTGCAGGAGGGAGAAAGAAGTCATAGGATGACTTTGAGTCATATGAAGTTAAGAAGATACTGTGGTTGAAGAATGCCTTAAGCCCCAAAAGACTGAATATGATGGCAGTGTGGACTCTAGTTTTACAGTGCAGTTCCTTACACTCAAATTTAGCTATTCCAGGTGCTTACACACAAATGCCAATCATCTAGGTTAAACTTGCAGTGAAGTCTTTAAAGAGAGCTGGTGTGGGGTTCATAAGCCTCGCATCTTCATGTTTCAGTCTGTAGGGCTCCTGCTGCACCTGCTGTTGCTCGGCTTCTGCCAGACATGCTGCGTCACCTGTATTGCATACAAAGGACATTTTCCTCATGAAAAGTCCATGAGTTTCAGTACAGAATCCATAGACATAATATGAGACTACACAGTAATAGATCAGGGATCTGATGTACCTCCTATGTGTTTCTGCTCTGTAATAAGACAAGGATTTCTAAAGTCTACTCAAAACACCCAAAAGAGAAAAAAAGAAAAAACAGTGAAATCATACCAGGCAGTAACCTGTTAGGTAGTCAGAGTTCAAGCCATAACTACAGGTATGGCATCACTCTTCTGTGATATTCAATATTCCACAGGTCATAATGAACAGGAGCCAGCAGTGTGCCCAGGTGGCCAAGAAGGCCAATGGCATCCTGGCTTGTGTCAGCAATAGCGTGGCCAGCAGGGTCAGGGAAGGGATCTGACCCCTGTACTCGGCACTGGTGAGGCTGCCCCTCGATTCCTGTGTTCAGTTTTAGGCCCCTCACTACAAAAAGGACATTGAATGACTCGAGCGTGTCCAGAGAAGGGCAACGGAGCTGGTGCAGGGTCTGGAGCACAGGTCGTACGGGGAGCGGCTGAGGGAACTGGGGGTGTTTAGTCTGGAGAAGAGGAGGCTGAGGGGAGACCTCATCGCCCTCTATAGCTCCCTGCAAGGAGGTTGCAGAGAGCTGGGGATGAATCTCTTCAACCAAGTAACAAGCAACAGGACAAGAGGGAATGGCCTCAAGTTGTGCCAGAGATGGTTTAGACTAGATATTAGAAAGCATTTCTTTCCAGAAGGGGTTGTTAGGGGTTGGAATGGGCTGCCCAGGGAGGTGGTGGAGTCCCCATCCCTGGAGGCGTTTAAGAGTCGGGTCGACACAGCGCTGAGGGATCTGGTGTAGCTGGGAACTGTCAGTGTTAGGTTAATGGTTGGACTGGATGATCTTCAAGGTCCTTTCCAACCTAGACGATTCTGTGATCAGATCCGTTTTCTCAAGTCTTGTCTGTTACTAGTAGTTTGTCTGTATTTTCCACCCACATTCCAGGTTTTCTCTTTTCAGACAATTTTCTGGCAAGAGAAAAGGAGTAATTTCTGCTAAAAAACCCCAAGGTTTTTTGATTTGTAGCAACTGTAATGACATCTGTGTTGCCTTGTTAACTGTAATGAGAAGATGATGGACACAAAGGTAAATAAGAAGGGAATGGGGTGAACAGATGCCTCTGTGGCTGCAAGTTCCCAAACCCAGACCCACAGCCTCAACATAAAGGTAGGCACCTTGATAAAGTCAATGGAACAAAACAGTTTCTGCCTTGCACAGCACCCTTTACAATGTCTAAATCTCAGAGTGACACCGCAAAAAACATTGTCTGTAAAGTCATCACCAGAAACTTCAGGGGTCTCCATTGCTCTATGTCAAGCACAGATTCCTGTGTCATGGTGTATCTTAACACTGAATATAAGATGCTTGAAGTTGTGCATTCAGAAATTCCTGTGAAAGTTGGTCCCTTACATTACAATCAATCACTTATCTGCAGGCATGTGCTGCTGCGTAAATCTGCCAACCACTTCCATAAAAGACAATTCTGCTCAAATAGATGTTTCTTTTCCCATGAGAAAGCACTAAGAGAACATACTCTTCCACACAGAACAACAACAAAACAACCTTGAGTACTCCTGCCTCTTTTCCTTGCTGCTTTTCCACATTCTCTGTGGGATGGAGTGCAGCCTTGCAGAGCTGAACACCGTTGACTCATTCCTTAATTCACGAGGACTCCAATTTTGCCACCTGAACAGTGACTGGCTTTGGCAGTGTAGCTGGTGTACAAAGAGACTCTGTTAAGGTCATACACTGCATGGCATCTGGCCTTTGCTCTACTGCATGTTTGAAAAAAGTGTGATTAAACACTCCATCATGACAGTAAAAGCTGTGGAGAGTTGGGATAATCTGGTTTGTATTGCCTAGCCATTCAACAGGTTTTTGTTTGGGAAAGACTCCACAAACAGCTAATTCCCCAAGGACTCCATAGAAGGCTGTACTAGAAACTAACTCATGGAAAAACAGCAGCTTCATGGTGTTTAAATGTGTTTTACCCATGGATCAATAAAAGAATAGAGATTTCAGGAAATTTGCCTGAACACCTTGTTTACCACTGCAAAAACACCTCTCCCTCCTTTCCTCTCTAGGTATTGAACAGCCTCAAAATATCTCATCAAGTACAGTTGTACAGCAATTTAACATTTTCCTGTCAGCTCCTGTCCCCTGACTACTCTTCCCTGTAGCTGCCCTATTTCACAGTAACTTTTTATGGCTCAGGCTCTGCGCTGGGGGCCTGGTTTGCTTAAAAGGCTGTATGCAGTAAGGCAGGATCAATCCGCACCAGTGCTTCCTCCAGTCACTCCTGTTATCCTGTTTTCATCAAGGCTTACAAAGCTGAAGTGAAACGCACCCTTTTCCAAGTTGTGTGGGTGCCTGCTGTGAAGATGCAGTGATGTCAGTGCTGAATAATTAAGTGATAATGTAATAACTGTGAGTTTGTGCTCCATTAAGTGAGCTCCTGCTGACTGCTTAATGAGCAGACAAAAACTCTAAACTCTTTAATATTATTCCTGTTACATTAAATGTAAAAAAGGAAAACTTGAGTCCTTAGGAGTAAGTGCTCGGGAGCTGTCTTCTGAAAACACAGACTGAGATGGAAATCATCAACTATCCCATTGCTGCATTTTTGAAAAGACCCAGAAGTTTATTTTCTTTTCAGAAGGGTGGAGAATTAGGTAACAACACTGACGGGTTTGCTGTTTCCTCTGTGCAACATCTGAATCCTTTGTTGCAAAAAAGAGCCTCAATACGTCTCCTCTTCCTGTAACAACACTGCAATGACTGTATTTGCAGAGGCTGTGAAACAAGCAGTTCCTTGGCTTGTGTGTGTTAGTAATTTGAGGAGAGTCTAGAGGAAATATTCTTATTTGTCAGTATAACACATGAGATTTCCAAAGGATCTAAAAAAAAATCCAGTGATACTGATATGGCTGCAAAGTTTGGGAAGAAGAAGGTCCAGAGCCAAAGTTTCTTGTCTGTGTTTCTCTTGCCAGAGCAGTGAGTGGGTGTAGCATCATTTTTCAGTGAGGAGTCAGGTGAGATACGGCCACTGTAAGAAGACCCATAGACCACAGCAGCCTTAGACAACCAGAACCTCAAGTCACACAGAACACTTAAATCAAGACTTGCTGCTTTGCAAATAAAGGCAGCACAGTTCAGAGATTAATATAAGATTTAGGCTTCACACGAATAGTGACAGTCTCAACACAACATAGCAAGCGATAGCCTTTTTGCTTGTACCATTATCTCGTGCATGATCTGTGGAAAGACAATAAAAGCCTAGATGCTATTATTTTCCCCAGATGGTATTAAGGAAAAAACAGGATGTGAAGTTTACAGCTCAGTGCCCTTATTTCTGGAGGTCTGTTAGCTGAAATGGAGCTTCTAACAAAATATTTATGTGCTTTTAGAAGCTTTCTCATGACAAGGAACAAGCATTATTTGCATTTTCACTGGTTTTATTTCAGAATTCTGGTCAACGTAAATTATTAATGTACAGAATTTTTAATCGAAGCATAAAGATCTGTATTTGCTTAAGAAATCTTTCCTAGAGAAACACACATTGTTCCCAAGTACCACAGAGGTGTATAAGGCCAGTTTTGAGATTTGGTACACTGTTAGGAACTGAAACTTTGTACACAAATAGCATGATCTACCTGCTATTTCAACTCATAATAACCTGCTGCAACGGTGTGGGTGTACCCTTGTTTATTCCGACCAACATGCTGAGCCTTACAGGAAATACAGAGAGATAATGTACAAGAATGACATCCTGAAGGACATGCTTTTTGGTATGTCATCAAGGACACTGTCAGCAGGTGATTTTTTTCTCCATTAAAAGTACCCTGATCTATGTTATTTATCATACTATCTGAAAGGCAAGGGCTTCATACCTTTAGTAATGGAACTGGGTATTTTCTGTAAGAAACACAAAAAACCCCAACAATAAAAAAGTAGAAGAAAAGAACCGGGGAAAGCAGTATGTTAATTGTCAGCCCATCTTTACAGTTTGTAGCTTCAAAACAGATTTCCAGGGGTGAGATAAATTCCAGCTCTGATCTTTAGGGAATGCTTTCAGGGATGCTCTTGGACACAGCTCTCTTCTCTAAGAACAACTGTAGCAATGTTGGTGAGATGCTTCTCCATCATAAACAGAGTCCTCCCATTCCTCCCTCTCCCTGAAAGAAATTAAATCAGTCCCATTGAAGTAATATCTATGCCCTGTGCTGAGTTCTGTCTTTTACCATAGGAGGACAGATAAAATGGAGATTGGGAGGTCCATTAGGGATGTTGCTACCTAAGATGCTCAGATACGATGGAACTGGAAGCTATTTTTAACATAGCAATTGGCAGGTGAAGATCATTGTAAAAGACAAGTTTGCCAATGTCAACTGTCTGGCAGTAAGTTCTTTGTGTCCTATAAACTTAGTGTATCAAAGGCACACAGAGAGATTTGCTTTTTAAAGGTAGTTAATAGCTGAAGGAACAGTCATCTCTGTGATTATGGTGACTGTCAAATACCATGATGCTAATATCTCATTTAAGGCCAGATAAACATTGCAAGCTAGTTATTTGTTGTTTTAGTGAAGGTTTTCATTACATACAAAGGGAACAAGTTAAAATACAGCAACTGCCAAAATGTTTTAAACCAATTGGGATTATGTTGGTTTTTGATCTTGGACAGATCATCCTTGTTCAAAATCCCTTCATATGTGCATAAAGGCTTGCTTATGCTCCCCAAAGATACTAGGTCCTCTGTTAACGTTAGAGCTTTTCAGCCCAAGGAAGATTATTTAAAGTCATCCCATATATAAGAGTTCATTGGTATTCTTTCTCAGACTTTCTAAAAGGAGAAATCTTGGTTTCCAGATTCAGACACCAAAGCATACCATATTTGTTCTGCAGACTTCTACAACTCATTTTTTTTCTGCAGGAAACTTCCTCTCCCACAAAGTAAATGAACCAATGAATTCAAATAAAGTTCAGCACTTTCATGTAAAAATAACAAACACCCCAAAATAACAAACCACACTTACACACGGAATTACTTCCTTCTTACAGAACAGGTCGAATTGCAAAGATCCAGAGCGGTAGTTTGTGAGAGACTCTGAGGAAAAGAACCTGCTCTAAATTCTTTCATTCTCTCATGCTGCAGAGAGATTGCACTACATGATTTGGCTAAATTGGCATGTAACAGTGCAGAGGCTGATGTATCCAACACCCTTTTTTGTCTGTGCTGGATTTATACTATAATGAAAGCATAAAGCTTGTCCAACCTTTACTGTTAAAATCTACAAAGGTAACCTAGAACATGAATTACTTTACCAGTCATTGGCAAAGAATAGACACTGTGTATATTCTCTGCATTGGTGAACGTAAAAGCAAGCGATAATGCAGAGGAAGCCATGAATCCATCAGTCAGCGTTTCCATGCACATAGAGTTACTGCACTTACAGAATGATTTGTCTGGGCAGCAACTTTATTTAAATATAGCAAGCACAGTCTCACCTGATTACTTTTGTTGCATGTACCTCTTTGATCCAGGGTATTATTCAAATATGGCCTTAATCTTGGATTCTGTGGAGAATCAAAGGAGAGAGTAGCAGGTATGCTCTCAGCATCCAAGTCATTGCAGCTTTTTTTTCTTTCAGAGTTTATACAAACAAGTATGTGACACTAATGATATATCTATAGTAACCTGTAGACTTACCTCTGCATGCCAAGTTACTTTCTTTCATTTCTAAGTTTATAGTCCTCAGAAATGCCATAATCAATAAACTCGCTCCAACTATCAATCTCAAGGAAAGCATGGTCTCCCCATTACCTCAGCAGCAGAGGATACCATTTTTCATGCATTTATTATGCAATATTAGGGAAGAGCTATAACTATACTCTCCAGAGCTTGGAAAATGCCATACAGTACAGCTAAGACAAGGCTTTCAAAGCTGTCAGCAGTATTTCCAGAAGCAGCAAAGCACTTCAGCTATTAAATCCAAATATTCAGTGGTATTTAGGCACCTAACCCATTCAGATATCAGCTTCATCTGGCCCATGGCAGCATTTCACCTACTAGCCCATCCTACCCCATAGATTACATGGGGTCACAACCACATGTAAAAGCAACCAGACCCTGTCTTTTGTCGCTGCAGCTCTGCCCACTGGCTGTGCATCAAGACTTCTAGCTTGCTGAGGAGTTATTACATTGGTCTTCTACAGCAAAGCAGAAGTATTTGACTATTTGATTCTCCGTATGAGACTTGGGTAGCTGATGGACCTTGATGAAGCTGGGATAGGAGCACAACATGTTCCCTGTTTCCATAATAACTGTAGAGACTACAGCAGAGATAGCAGTATTTTTTCTTGGAGAATCTAGTCACAGGTCATCTAAGGAAGACAAACAGCATGGGCAAGTGTCCAAAGTAGGGCACAAAGGGCAGTGCTTTGCCTTGTGTTGAGGTGATTAAATGATAAGTGCTTAGCAGTCTCCTTTCATTATGAACTAAATCCCTCTTTTAGTGCCTGTTTCTTGCACTGTTCCTACCAAAAGCTGTGTGACAGTCTGAGCTCGGGCTAGGCTCTACTCTTGATTTTAATGGCCTCTATGAATTTACTGCAGGTAAAGAAGCATCTGGCAAGGCACAGATTCTCCAGGAGAATGTCTAACTTTCTTTCTCCAACGGATTGTTAATCCTGAAGCAATGATGGGTATCCGATCCTCGCCTTAATTCCTAAGTGGCCTACACACTGGACAAAGAAAAAACAGAACGTGCTATCAGATCCATGCTAGTGAATTACTCCTGAAAGGTCAGTGCTACAAAGCTTCTATTTCATAAAGACTTCATTAAACCCTAATGCGACTAATGCATTTGTTATGCATGTGTATTTAAATTATTCCTTGAGCTGTTTGTAAATCTATTTTGAGGCAACTAGAGTTAAGTGTCTTCACATTGCTCTCACACTGTCCCATCATTATGGTACAGTTAGTTTCTTTTTCACTCCCACGCCTTTCTTTTGAAAAAACTCATGTTCAATCTTTAGCTGAGGATGCAGGCCACAAAATCACAAGACACCATATAACATTTTTTAGAAAAAAAGGTTTTTTAATGAACCGTAAAATGTGTTCTAGTTGTCAAACATTCCTAAAATTATTCTCCTAATCAATTTTGCACAAGCATTTTCAGTGAAATCTCTTAGCCACTTTCATTAAGTTAAAAAAATATAAAATAAGGAAATTCAGGAAAACTCTGAATGCAACAGTAATTATGGTGCTAAAACCTGGACTTCATAACAACAGTCTAATCAGATGATAGTTTCTTGTTTGCTGTTTAAAAAAATCTATTTGAATGCAGAAGTCAACAGTGGCTATGAGCTTATGCTTAGCTTTTCCCCTCTCCCCAGTCCTGTATCTCAAGATCTATTTTTAATGCTGATTCAGGTCAGCGCAGGTTCATTCTGCTGTTGGGCAATTGCAGGCCACAGGGCAGTGCCTGGGCCACACTTTGCTCTGCAGAGGTTGTTTAATAATGGGGTTCTTCATGCTCTGCTTGTTGAAGAGCCTGGTTTGGGGAGAAATTTGGAGGCTATGCTTCCCAGTTCACTGCTGACATGGCCTGTGGCAAAGGCTGAGTTTCGGGGTGTGCCTGGGATGCTCAGATGCAGACCTCTTCCACCATCACGGGTGGTAGCAGTTGTCCCCACTGGAGCATGGCTCAGTGGCATGTTGTTGACCTGCGACCACTACCCGTGGTCCAGAGCAGCGCCTGAGAGGGCAGTGTGCCATCACCAGGAGGTGGGTCTCAGCACGTTTTAAAAGAAAGAAAAAAACCCCAACACCTTCCCAGCTTTGACAGAGTGAAGAACACTACCCCCCC